>NW_008683212.1:45403-101527 GCF_000695815.1 Acanthisitta chloris
GATGCATTTTCTGGTTTGGAAGAAAGACATAGATATCTCTTTGATTTTATGTCAAAAAATTTTCTTTTTGAAATTTCAAATTTGAAATTTCAAAATTTGGTCTTCAAAATGAACCTCTACTTAGAAATTTAACTTCATAAACAAAACCAAAGATTAGAATCACAGTTACATCTTTTAGAATATTTAAATGAAGTATTTCTTTTAAGTGAATTCCTTTAGTTGTTGTTGGTTTTCCTTCTGTCAGTGTGCGACAATTTTAGACCAGGATCTAGATTAGAATGTTCTGTAAGTCCATAACTTGAAAAATATCCAAAGCCTGACAGATAATTTAAAGTGAAATGATCATTGGTACACTATAGAACTTGAAGAAAATGGTGTTTCCTGATGGTTCTGTCCAGATAATAATCTGTCAAAATCACTTTTCGTGTCTGCTATAATACATATCTAAATTTCTAAATGCTTTGATTGAGTTGTGTTACACTGGGTGAATGCCACTTGATATACCTTAGATTTGAAGTTTTGTTGGGTAGCCATTCATAAGGAAATGCCTACATTTATGTGTATCAAGATATAAGCAGCTAAAAGGTGAGATACTTCTGAAAATGTAGTTCTTAAACAAAAGACGCAAAACATGCTTTGGTATGCAGAATCAAGTCTTTCATTCTCAAATATAAATTTGGATGTTCTTTATCTGTCTTAACTATCATAGTTTCAGATTTGAAAAGATTGTTGATTATTGATAATCTATCTCAATAAGAGATAAACATCCACATAGCTTTGCAAATCTGATCCTATAGAGCCAGGGTGTATCACTCACTCATCTCCCTCTTATCTACTGAAATACCACCCTTGAGTGAATCTGAAGTGAGGATATTGTAATTCTTCAGACATTCCTGAAAAATTGATTTGATCCACAATCCATATTATGCTTTTGTTTGAAAATTTGCAAAGGAAATTAATTTTACTAATTGTATCAGGAAGGTGTCATTGACCTCCCCTTCTAAATCAATCTGAAACCAGTATATCACAACTCAAAAGACTTCTAATAATAGCTAAATGTTTTTGTCGCACACTGGAAATCACAGAGTATGAAAATTGCATGTTTCATCTTGCTGGTGTTTTGAATTAGAACTTGATGGCCTTTCTTTTGAAGTATTTAAAATATTATCTTGCTATAATTCTATATTCAGTAGGATTGAATGAGAAGGTTCTGTGGTGTCACTTTATACAATTGCCTTTTAATTTCTTATTTCTTTCTTGGCAAGTAAATAGAATTCCTAAATGTAATTGTTGTAATTATATGCACTGAACAACTTTATGTTGAGCTTCAAGTTATATCACATTTTCCCTTTATACAGTTGATTTTAATTGTATATTATAGTCTTTAAAAGTCAGTGCTTGATTCCTTCTCTCATTGAAGAGGTTGTCTGTTTTTGAACTCTCAGCCATATCTCTTAATATAGTCAAAAACATTCTTTTCTACACTGGTAGTCTTTTATCCACTTTGTATTAAAAAGAATATGAGTTTGTTTAGCATTCACATATCTGAAAAGGCAACTTAATCAAAATTTTGTATGTATTTCCAATAAATGCATATGATTCTAAGCATGCAGTTGCTTAACTTAAAAGAAGTCTGTCCTAAGGCTAGGAATAAAACAAACCCAAACATTGACACTTTTGGTCTTTCTCTAATAATTGAGGTTGCGGCCTGTAACAGTAACTAGTTCCTGAGTAGAGGAAAGAGGTTATTTACACATGATCCCACTAGGTCCTAGACAGGTGGAGGGAAATCAGCCTTCATCAGCTTCTGTCACAATTGTGCAGTAAGACTATCTTCCTTCATTTTTCTGTTGGTGATTTTACAGCAAATACTAAGGTAAAACATTATAATGGACAATATCCTTTTGTGATTGTATGATTTCCCAAAGGAATGTAAAAAATTATTTTTCTTCTGATCCCTCACACATTTTTTCTACTCTTTTTTTTGTTTTGTACCATAATCTCCTTTCATACTCCTGTTACAGAAATTTTGGTATTTAGCATAAGCTGTTCATCAGCATGTTCCTCACAGATTTCTCTTTCATTTGAGATGATGTATAGTTAATTTGTGAATTTTTCAACAAAACTTATGCAAAACATTTGTATTCCACTGACTATTTGTAACTTTTTTTAATGACTGAAATGTTTAATAAAACCAAACATTGGTGGATCAAAAAACATAACACAAGTCATTAACCTTAAGCACCTCTCTTTTAAAATAGTATTCTCAGGGAGTTGTATTTGGTCGTATTATCCCCAGCTTCAGGTTTGCAGTTTTTGTTAAAAATGTTTCATATGACACCTACATGTCTGTCCAAAACACACCCTGCATTCTGAAGCGAAGGTACATTTTGTATGTCATTAAAATGACATATAAGTGAAATTGTGCATCACTGTTGCTTTCTTAAAGTCTTTACAGTGCACAGATACTATTCAGATACAACTGTCCTACAGGATCTGTGTATCTATGGGTTGTGCCAAGTCAGAGAAAGAAAAAACACCAAAAAACTCCATTGCCTAGAGTTAGTAAGACTATTTTCTTGCACAAAGAGCAAGAGAGATACTGAAACATATATTCAATATCCCACTGTAGCCTATGAGTAGAGGAGCTTCTGTAGGTAATTCTTTCTAAGATTAAAGTGGGTATGTAGTGCTGCTGGTGATATTTTGTTATATGAGCTATTGGAAATAACAACCTACTGTGTGTAATGTAGAAAAATGACAACACTTAGTAGGTGCTTTCATGCTGTACCCTGGTGACAATTTTGGTCAGAGTTAAATGGATTCATTAGGTCATTAAAACAACTGTAAATCTGAAATTTCAGTGATTTCGACATACATTTTCTCCCCTTGAACTCTGAGTTTTCATACTCTGAATCAGGAATGTTTAAAAAATATCTTAGCAACATTGTTGAAAAATCATGTACATAAGCATTGTTAAAAGAATGAAGGCTGTGCCTCTATTTTAGGTCATTCTGTTAAATCAATATACATGTCTTCAAGTTCTTCAACAACTAGCAGCAGCTGAAGGATTTTTTTCTGCCTTTTCTTCTGATAGTTTGTCTGTAGCAACAGGAATGAGAGATGTTAAACAGCAGCAGGAGGAGGTGGAAATACCAGTATAATTCAGTCTAATGTACTTTATTTAAGAAATTTTATATTGACCTCACATAGGATATTAATTGCAGATATAGTAAGTATATTTTAAAGCAAATGATAGCACCATTTTAAGGAGATTACTTTCATCTGTAGTTCTGTAGGATTTTTCAATCACTATTTACTTTAGAAAGTGCTACCTAGTGAACAAATAAAACAGACTGCCCTAAAATTTCCACACGTAGTTTAGGGCACAAAAATAGTCATTCCAAATTTCTAGTGCATAAATGTTGAGCTGTTTGACTTCAAGTAGTGTAAAGGTGTGTCTTTTAGGAATTTCAGTGAATTACAAAAATATGTTATTTCTATACTTGCGTATTGACTGAAGATTTTATTAACAGAATACCTATCCCTTACACTTTGTAGTAAAATTTGGTGTATAAAATATTTTTAAAGGCTTGCAGATTTTCTTTTGCTGTAATTCTCCAGAACTGAAATTTTCTCATTCAGCAAGAGCTGATGAATAATGTTCTCCTATGGAGTATTCCACAGACAATGTCCTTCCTCCAAAATTGCTGCTACCTCCTATTGCTCTCAATGGGATTGGAACTAAAGCCACAGTTGCCATCAGCAAAGATGCACTTCTGCAAAATGACTAATGCTTCCCATTGTTTCCAATATGAGAGGAACTGCTCTTAGGTAGAATAATACTTTTTTGGGGAGTCGTTACCGAAAAAATTGTACAGAGAGCAAATGTTCAGGACAACAAATTAGATGCCAGTCTTAATTATTCAGAAATGTAAGGAACAAATTATTGTTTTCTACTAATATATGTCATACTCATTAGAATTATCATCAAATAAACCCAAAAATGTAACTCATTGACATCATTTAGTTGTTATAAATAAAATTAAATGTTATTAAAGCATTATTATAAACAAAATTGACATAACACACATTTTATTTATTAGTAGGTATTTAGTATATTTGACTGTGTTTTGCATCAGTAATGTCTGTAGTTCAGGGATGTTTCAGTTACTGCTGTGAGACTTAGGAGTGTTTGGGGAATTAAAGTGGTCCTCCCCATTTTAGTAACTTTTTCAACTTGTTTCAAGGTTTACTGTGTGTCTGACAAACTGTGAGAGCAAAAAGCAGAGTAATCATTCTTAAAAAACATTAAGTAGTTATTATTAGTGTTTATAAAGGGGGAAAATGGAATATACTTCTTTGTATGTATTTATTACTGCTTTCAGATATCTGAAAATAGAGTGTTTGCTGCTGTTTGATCTCTTGACGTCAAACTGGTTCTTGCTGGAGGCAACAGTGCCAGTAGAGCATTTCGACCTTGTTTTCTTCAATTTTGTCCTTTTTCAAGCCATTTGTTAACATAAACAGGGAATACACATATTTTTAAATGACAAGTACAAAACTAAGGCCCATATATTATTTCTAAAGAGCAAAATGGGAGAGGTTTTTTTTCTTTTATTAGGGTGTTTCACTAGTGAAACTTGTATTGATGTCTTCAAAGCATATACAGTAATCTCAAAAAAGGACTATGAAATATGATCTCAAAAGAAGAAATGTAAGAGTTGTAAAAACAAGGAATAAAGAAGGAATGTTTATATTCCCTGTCAGTTTCATGAGTGCAACTTAATGGACTTCGGTGAACTCTTCCCTGGTTTTTAGTGATGAAAGATCAGAATTATCTCCTGACTGTTTAATTTCTTTGTTCAAATTGGTGGTTTTTATGATTCTAATAACATAGAAGCATTAAGATCATACGGCCATTGTCTGTAATTTGTGGCCTCTTTATGTATAATTGCAGTAAAGCAATGGCCATAAAATGTCAAAATTAATTAATCAAGGATATTTAAGTTATTGGTTTATAGATTGGAAGGGAAATGGATGTCCCAGGCCAAGAAGTGTGTAGTTTTCCCTGTGCTGGGATAATCTAACAGTCAGCCCAAAGAAAGAATAGAGGGCCGAAGGGTAGAACTGGTTTGTTTTGTAATACAAGTTCTTTCAAAAATTATATTTACTGACCAGAGCATAACTAAATTTAGCATTTGTTGGTGAAAAAAGCAAAAACAAAGCAAAAAAACCACAAACAAACAAAAAAAATGGAAAAATTCACTCGATAAGCTTCAACAATGAATAGGACTGCTTAGGTAAAAAAAAATAAGATTAAAGGGCTTAAGAACCTTAGAGATAGTTCTTTTTTTTACCTTAAAAAAATAAATTGCTGGTTTTCATAAAACATTCGTACCACTCAGCAGAATGGAACTAGGAAGCAAGAATAGGCAAATGCTATTAAATGTCAGGGAAGCTATTTCAACCACAAAGAAGCCCTTTAAACTTGTGAAGCTGACCCTGCTAAAACCAGTAGCTAGAAACATAAATTACAGCAGCCTGACATTAACAGGGGAACTGAAAAATCTGAGTAAGTTTCTAAGCTGAAACTTAGATAAGTTCATTGCATGGAGTATAGGATATTTCTAAAAGAATAAATAGAGCTAATGGATTACCCATTATAATGGAGAGTAATTAAGACATAAAATAATGTTGCTGAGATACTGAACAAAGATTAAGAGAACATGAAGTCATGATTAGGAGGGTTTCAGACAGAGGGTTATACCTTTGTCTTTGCTCAGCTGGGTAAACCAGTAAGCAAAACAGAACACTAACACCTAGATGATCGCATTAGGATAGCATCCAAACTTGTGTGATTTCTTGCAAGGAAATGTATGTTCCACTGGTCTCTTAGATGTATTTGAACATGACTGTACAGAACCAGTTGGAATAGTATTTGAGTACTCTTCATGAAAAGACTTCTTTAGAAAACATTGTTTTGAAAAACTGTAAAAGTCCTGTATGTGGCTTTCACCTAGAGAAGTGAAATTTTTCAGAGGACTAATGTTTCAAAACTTTACATGTGTGACTGTCATATGTGTTGATTTATGGTCTCTGAAGGCCCAAATATCTCTCTATTGATAGTGTGATGTGTTTATGCAAGACCTTGCTAGAGAAAAGAGCAGATATTTCTGGTCTGGGAAGTGAAGCATACAACACAAAACTGGAATCCCTGGGTAAAAGCACAGTTTTTAACACAGGGCAACTGCCATACGCTGAAAAAACTACCGACTCCTTTGGAAAGTAACTTCAGACTAAGAGAGCATACACAGGTGTTTTTCATGCACACCTAAAGAAAGGATATTATGTTAGGATGATCATGTCACAAAATAGCACTGTGTTCACAAGGTCCAAAATCTAAGTAGTTAAAAGGATAAGCTAAATCCAAACAGTTTGGGGTTATTTGTATTGTAGAATTTAGGTGATGAGGTTAGAGATGTAGTGACATTTGAGTTTCCATTGTAGTCTGTGGAAAAGGTAGCCATTTTCAGAGAGTAGTTCAGAAAACCTGTCTTAGATTTCTGCTCTGATGAGCCCCTTCATTCTCCATGGATTATCTAGGAAGCCAAGGCTAAAAACATTTCCTAATGTTGCTGCTTGAGCAATGTGGCCAAACTTAGGATGCAAAACCACTCTCCAATGCTTGAGCATATAGTAAGAGTTATTACCATGAAGAGCAGTAAGTGAAAAAGATAAAAGAAGGTGAGGCAGAATACACCACAAAGCAATGAAATGACTGTCTGAAGGCAATGAGAAAAGTGCCATATTTATTCTGGGAATAGAATGTGGATTCACACCTTGAGTTGTGTGAAAACAAGTGAGTATGATAAAATCTGCCTGACATAGAGATGAAAATAAGGAAGGTAAGGTGCAAGTGATTTATTCATGGTAGCATGGCCAGGGTGTGGCAGACTCAAGGATTACACTAGATTCTTTCATTCCTAGGTCTTATTTGCTACTTTGACTTCAGCGCAAATTTCTCTTAAGATTTATGTTCCACTCTTGCTCTGTTAAATCGACAGATGGATCCAGAATTGTGAACTGCTAAATAGGAATCACAGTATATGGCTGTATGGTTTTTTGTAAAAGAGCAAGATTTCTCAGACAATGTCAAAGTCAGTAGTGACCATTCTTCATGTAAAAGTAGAAATCTCCTCTATATTCTATCCATTTGTGCAAAGCCTGATCTGAAGACATTCTTTCTCAGAACCTGCAGAAGGCAGTGCATAGTCTGCCACAAGATACAGAATGATCTTATTTAACATGCATAATTATGAACACTATCAGTGGATTAGAAGAGCTCTTCGTCTTGCCTGCTGGAGATGGTTTATATTTTTAATGTAAATTTATATTAGAATTTTCTGGTGTATACAGTTTCGAACCTGAGCTACAGTGTTGGATATAATGAAGTAAATTCACATGTGGTTTCACTGGAAATAGTGTTCTCATATATGCAGAGCTGAGTATCCTTTTACTATTTAAGGACACTGTATCTTATTGCATTGTCATTTTTGCAGGTCTTTTTAGATAATCCTATGTAGAATTTAGTTTCATCTTTAGTTGCATTCCTTTCTAAAATTACTAATTGTTATTTCAGTTTGAGCTGTTTCGGGCAACTGGTATTATTGGAAATATGCATTCCAGTCTGTGTTCCATTACTTTGGAATATTGAATACAAAAAAAATAAAAATAAAAGAGGTGCAGGGAGATAGAAAAAGAAAGAAAGAAATGTTATTTTATGTTGCCTGCCAAGATCATTTCTGATAATTTTAGCCATTATTTTTATTTGTGCTTTGCTTATTGTATCATTTTCACTACATTTAGTGTAGATGAATGGAGTAAAGAAAAATGATTTATCTAGTCTTTGCCATGACGTAGATCAGGATGAAAGGTAGGTGACTCATCTAATTTGCACAGTGGCACAGGATTCAGAACAAGTTGCTTTCGTATAACAACAGATCTCTATTTTTAACTTTGCATTACCATAAGGAGCTCTTACATATGCCATAGTAAAGAAATACTGTCATTCCTTTCATATATAGGTATGTGTGTGTGTGCACATAGTATGAAACCCTGACTCATATGGGTTTCTATTTTCATATAAGTAATATTAATGATTCTCCCTTTCTATTTAGGGAATACACAGCTCAGAAGCAGAACAAAATTAAGCCAAATAAAGTACTTTAGACTATATTGTATTGTCATAATGTGTCCCTAAAGTTAATATTGACTTAATTTTGTAAAAAAAAAATGACAGTACTTATTTAACCAAAGACATAAGTAAAAATGAAAAGTATGTAGTCAAAGTGCATAGCCAGATCAATGACAATTTTTTGGAATATTAGTGAAACTGTTCAATGGTGCTGCTCAGTTAGTGCTTGATGCAGTCATGTGTCAAGGCATATACAGATTCCTGGACATTGTATTAGAAGTGTTTATTACATAAATGTAGGAAAAGTTACTGTATAAATAATCCACTGTTCTGTCAGTAATTTGTATTTTTGTCATTAATAGTATGCTGTGTATTATGTCATTAATATTTAGGATTACATAATATTTTAATTTTTTAAAATAACTTTTTAAAGACTACTTCCTTGAGGACTTGGGACAGAACCACTTATTTCTGTGTCTTCCAGTAACCAACTTTGTTGTTTCAAGACACTATTTTTGTGCTTCCCAAAGAGTGGCACCGTATTGCACTAATTGTGTGCTCTAACAAATGATAGTAAAACCTCTGAAAATATTTTTGGATTATATGAGTTACCCAGAATTTGTAGTTTGAAAATATTCTCCTCAAGAGGGGACTGTTCTGCAAAAAATCACACTCAAGACACTGTGTTTGAGAATGCCACTACATGAATTATACTTTTAAACTGCTGCTAATACAAAGTGCAGAAATCCATAATCCTTAATTAATGTCCCCTGTCAAGTGCACCTCTTGGATGCCAGAACCTCTCAGGTCTGTTGTACACTTTTTCTCTCATACTACGTATAAGCAGATACTATTACACTCTAACAATTTTCCCAGTGATGTATTATATTATATTATGTAAATTTTGCATAGTTAGAGCTGTCCAAACTATTATTACTATACCAATTTTTCAAATTTTTATTTTGCAAAGTCCAGACCTGTAACTAGTTCTAGGGAAATATGAAGAAATAATGCTAAGAAAGATCTTGTGAATTTGCTCATTTTGGCTGATTGCAATTGAACTGGGTCACCTTTGTAATTTCTGTTTTATGTCAGGTAACCCAGTTTCAGGTGCATTTTCCAAAGGTACAGTGTAATCTGTTACTGATGTTACTCCTATCTTTAGTGTCAATAAAACTGTGACAAAAAAAGTATGTATTAAGAAGTTGAAAGCCTGCTTAATGTTGTATACTACCTGTGTGAAGGATAGAAAATTATAATGTTATAATGCATTTTGTTCAGGTTGAGTAATGATACTTCATGATTTTAGTGTGATGAAATAAACATTCTAGGTCTAGCTTCTTTTGAATGTGAGGAAAATTTAGATATGTATATAGGTTTGGGTTTAGAGACAGACTTTCTTCATTAAGGCAATCATTAATTTGATCATCAAATGAGAATAGAAACAATTGCTTTTCTATCATAACTTGCACTGTTAATATAACTTGCATCATGTTAATAATGACATATGTAAAGTGAAGCCTAAAGAAATTGTATGCACAATAACTTACTGAAACTTAATTTTTAGACAGGTCTGTTCGGCCTGAAGAAGGGGAGGATACAACTTCCTCATGAGGGGAAGTGGAGGGGCAGGCACTGACCTCTTCTCTCTGGCAACCCAAGGGACCCAAGGGAATGGCCTGAAGTTGTGTCAGGATAGGTTTAGGTTAGATAGTAGGAAAAGGTTCTTCACTCATAGGGTGGTTGGGCACTGCAACAGACTCCCTGGGGATGTGGTCAGAGCACCAAACCTGACAGAGTGTAAGAGGCATTTGGACAATGCTCTCAGGCACATTATGTGATTCTCAGGGGTGTCCTGTGCAGGACCAGGAGCTGGGCTAAATGATCCTCCTCAGTCCCTTCCAGCTCTAAGTATTCTGTGACTCTGTGTGATTATATCTTAGAATCTAATTAACTGCACTCTGAAGTTCTTTGAAGGAATATAATTTGAGTACCAGTGAGATAATTCACTTTGCAATGGAAAGGACCAAAAGAGATCCCAAGAATGCTTATGCTTTTTGTGTGAACTATGTGGCTCTGTTTTAATAAATGGAGTTCAGTGTTGCAGTTGCTTAAATATAAGACACAGTTTCTACTATAAAATTCAGTTCATAGATGAGGAAATCATCCATCGTGTAGTACAATATGATTTGCGAGCAATGCTACAGTGTTGTCTAAATTACAGTCCAGTCTTTGTAAATTCTTAGGCAAATCTGTATAAAGTTAATAGCAAATGCTTCCTGTAATCTTTAAAATTGTTCTTCTGTAGTCCCTGAATGACTGCTGAAATGATAGTGGCCTTTTAGAAGATCTTAGCAGAATGTTTTGTCTTAATGACTATATTCATACACAGCTAGCCAGACCTTTTAAGGCAGCCATCCACTTTAATCGATTAAGTTTCTATGCTAATGTTTTTGCATAAGAATCCAAATTACATTTCACACTTTGAAACATTTTCCTTATAATTTTAAAACTATTTGTAGAACTCTTAATTTTACATTTGTACATGATAACTCTTGAGAACTGGATATTCAAATCAAACTTTTATTTAGTTTCTCTTGAGTTCTCTGGTAGTTGTGATAGAAAAATTGAACTTAGAGTAGTTGTCAGATATCCAAGGCATCAGCTTGTAGAAAGATGGCCTTCTCTGCACTGCATATACACCTTTCCAATCCACAGATGTGCCAAAAGTACACGGTCTGTATATTATTTAGAGTGCTAAAGAAAGGTCCAGTGCTAGATTTTCCCATGGCTGAAGATATTCATTTGAAAGAGGAGCTCTTTCAAACTCAGCTCTCTGAAAAACTTGAAATCTATGCAAAACCCTGAGGGAATTTTCGCATTGCACCAAGGAACAGGCTCTAGGATTAGCCATACGCTCTGACATATGGATTGCAAGGACTTTAGAAACAGCCTGTTGTCAGATATCCAGAGAGCAACACTACTGTTTCCATTGGTTTGAACTCTCTAGCATACCTAATCTGTCAAGTTTGAAGATATAGTCAAGAATCTCAATGTATTCTTCTTATGTCATTGTATTCTTCCTTTCTTTTCTTTTCTGCATTTTAACCCAGTTGGGGCCACCTTCAAGGCATGACTGATAAGCACCCTTATCTCTTGCACTTCCTCTAAAACCTTTCCCTCTGCTCTCTCTTTCCTCCTCTCTCTCCCACTTTAGTTCAAGAGATATTGTTGGTCAGAGTAATGCTGAACCATTTAGACACACAATAGGACTTTGCTAGGCTGCACTTCTCATTACCTGCACAGTGTCCAGTGCTTTCTGTGAGGATATGGGGGACCAAAAGCCAAAGCAGATCTCTGCTAGTCAGCATGTGCAGAGCAGGCCAGAGTCTGTATCTCTGACTTCACTTGTGGACGTCTGCACTCTGGACACATGCAGTTTCCCATCTGTATTTTTTCCAAATGTTAAACCAACCGGGAAAGCATCCAGAAACTCTGCTGTGTTTAGTGCAGCAGACCTAGAATTGTTCATTTGGAAGTTTTTCAGACCTGTCTCCTGGCATCTGTCACCGTGTTTACAGTACTGCCTGGGGTCAGCTTGACGGGGAATGTGCACCTATGCACTGCCACGCAGGGAAGAGGCGGTGATTACTTACCGGCAACTCTCCAGGTACAATTTGAAATCGTTCCTGGTCTGCCGGGTTTGGTTGCAGTTCTGCAGCTGAGAGCAGCCTAGCGGATAGGAAATGTGCTATCTTATGTATCCTTCAACTGAGCAGGAGGTTAGGTGGGGCTTGTGTATGCTGCCTGTAGTTGTGGGAGGGGGAAACCGCCTTTAGCCTTGAGCCACTTTCCATGCGAATATATGTAGAGACAACTCATCTTGGTTTGCTGGAAGCATTTCTTTTTGCTGTAAAGATTAAAAAGTTTTACTTGTCTAAAAAGTCTAGATGAAATTACCAAGCAATTGTAATTTATTACCAAATGGTATCTCTGATGTGTATCAGAAATAAGCAAGATGCAGAAATCCAGTTCTTTTAATATTTCTTCCAATTCCATGGCAGCCCTGGTGCGGGAAATATTTACCGTACAGATCTTTCGATACACAGGTTTGTGGTGTGATACGCTTTTACTGAATACTGTCAAGGAGACTAGCTGCATCTCTCCTTGTTTCCTTTCGTTAGCGTGAATGGGAGATGCAAACATGCTCTTACAAAGGCAGTCACAACATTCTGCAGTCATAATGCTAGCTGTGCTGAAGCATGGACAGAAGAAAACCCAGGTGTTTTGGAAATTGTACGGTAAAACCTGGCCTTGCTAGAATACCAGTCTACTCTCTGTTGGTATTTAGCTTATTTATGGCTAGAGAAGATAAATACTATTCTTGAATCTAATTTGTCTGTTCTCTACTTTATCACTGACTCCATGGAAGTCTGTGAAGTTATGCAGAGGTTAAATCAAGGTGAGATTAGAATCAGAATTTTCACACTGCAAAATTATATAGACAAAATTAATACTAGGTTATGAAAAAGCATGTCAAATAGATCATTGATCCTTATTACATGTTTGAGTTGTAAGAGATTATTTTATGCACATGCAGATATATGGACTGTTTGATACTAGAAAAGCATTCAGCATAGGTTTACCTTGTTTTGCAGTTTATGCGGATTAACAAGACAGCGAACGTGAGTTTTAGTCATGGTGACTTGTATATGGTTTCATCATATGACCATCTGTCTAACGCAGCAGACATTACCTACAATTCTCTTAAAATGATCCAGTGCCTATCATAAAAAGTGAGTTTGTTTGCTTTTTAAAGGAACAGCATGATAGCACTTGGCGGTACGCTCCAGTTTACTAGCTAATAGGTCAGACAGGCTAAGACGGCTCTTCTGTCCAAACAGAAGGGTTGAATGTGTTGCTTCTCCCTTATTTCTGAAGTGTGTAATCTAGTTCCACAGACCATCTGCTTGGTTGCTCTAATATTTCTCCTCTTTATCCTGTCTAACAAAACTAAGGTGCACAACAATACCCAGGGGATAATTGGAATGGTGCCTTTAAGCTGTGTTTGTGTATTTTTCCTATTTTCCTGTTCAGCCATTTTGGCAATAGATACATAGATAGGTTTGTTTCATATTTAATCTTTCTTTCCTAAAAGAAAGAAAAGGTTTGTTGCCCCAGTAAGCAATATTGCAGCAATGTTAATGTGTTCTCTGGCACATATGTTCCCAAATTTGTGGTCAGTAATAGCATTTTATAGGAATGGTTTGTTTCAACTGTTGACAGTTGAATAAAAAAAAATATCTGATATTGCAATGTGATATTGCTGCTTTGTTGTGATTAAATACTTGCATTAGTTTTTGTTTTGAATTAAAATATCTCAGCATTATCTAGAGGCTGTCATAATGTGTTGCCCCTCTACAGGACAGCATAGTTTGAAATTCCTATAGTGTGCACATCAATTCAGTTGAAAGAATAGTTTATGCTACAGTATGTATTTAATAAAGAAAAAAAAAAAAGAGAGAACCTTGGAATGAACCTTAGGAATTGTTATTAAATAAGAAGAGCATGTTTATACAGACAAACTGGCATGGGTTCCCAGAATGTAAGTCCCAGAATGTTGTTAAAAAAAGAATGGCATAAAAACATTCTGTCCTTAATTGTAACTTAAGTCAGATGGCAAATCTGTAAATAGACATGCTAGGTTCATTCAAGTGCTGTGACTCTGAGCTGAAGTGAATGTACCCGGCACTGCAGCGGTCAGGGCGGTGTAACACTTTGGAGCCACTCTTGTGGAAAGAGAAGCTGGAGAGGACAGGAGGTGAGCAGTGATTGCATTGGTCGTGTCAGGCTGGTCCTGAGCATTTTTGTACTGTCAGAGCAATGACTGGCCCCAAGGAGGTTTAGTGAGGCAAATTCTGCTGGATGCTTTGGAAGTTACTTTGGAGGTATGGCTGTTGAAAGATAAGATAGTAGTAATATTTCTGAAAATCGTTGCTACCTGTAAGGACTCTGGGATGGAAACAAATACATGCATGCATGGTGGGTTTATATATGTATTCAAACCCCCAGCCTTCCTGATGTGCTTCTAGGTGATACGTGGAAAGCATCCAAGATAAGCATTTGAAAAACCATTATCCCAGTGCCACATTTTCATTCCTGTTTTACTCAAGTCAGTGGAGCCTTGACTCTATCAAAACTGCCACCTTTGTTTTGTTTACTGTGTTCTTCTGTGTTTGGAAAGCAGGGAAGTAGCATGCAATTCAGTACAGAGTTTCTAGTGGAGGATATCAGAAGAGTGTGGCTGGAAGTCTCCATTTCTCACTTATCAGCTTTCTCATCTTATTAAAGACTCGGGTACTCTATTCAAACTTTTCGTAGTCTCTTTGTTGTATTGCCACAAAAGCAAGAAACCAAAAAAAGGAATACAATTGATGGAATTTTTTTAAAAATCGTTTCTGAGAAGTTGAGGTGGGCATGACTAAATGGGAAATTATAAGACTCTCTAGACAATGGAGAATAGCACTTTTGCTTGTGTCTTGTCACTCTCATGTTTCTTGTCAAACTCTGGAATAATAATTCTTGTCATTTAGAGTACAAATCATGGTAATCTCAATTGGATATTTACAAATATCCATTTGGTCCAGATATTTTTATGGTGACACTAATGTATAATGTCATTGAAAACAGCATACCTTCTGCTCTCCTATGAGTGTTAAGGTTTCATTGTCCAATTAAGTCTGAAACTGAAAGAAAAAAAGAAAAGGTAAGACATATGTCATGCCTATTTCAGTCATTTTTTTGCTGTGCAAATAATTATTTTCTTTCTGGAGAAAATAATAAAAGAAGGATGATTCTGTTCCAGTTTTTTTCCACAACTCTTTTGGGTAGAATCTGCTAGCCTGTGCACTTCAGATTTAACTTTACTGTGGATCTGTCTTCCTTACCAAATGGTTTGTAATTTTCTGAACCAACCTCTCCACTTGAGGCTAATCCTTTTAGGAAGAGGTAATTTTCCTGTTTATCTTAATTGACATGTTCCCTAAATTTCAATCTCTATATTAACTTGACCTTAATTATGTGGCCTCATTGATAAAATGAAGGTTACCCAGGCAAGCTCCATGCATGATTAATATTTTTTCCTGTGTTTGTAACGATTGAAAATCTGAGCCCTCTTCCTAATCTTTACCTTCAATCATTTCTAAAAGTGAGTGTAAAGAATATTTATTGTGTTTGTGGGTTAGATTCTTAAATGTACTTTGATACTGTAAATGCCACAGTTTAGTCTTGATAGGTTTCTACTGCTTAATTAAAAAATTTTTTTTTCCTCCAATTAAACATGTATTACACACAGTAATAGATTGTTGCAAGTTGAAAGTCCTCTAGCCCTGTCTGGACTTAGGAACCCCTAGTGTGTGAAGCAGAATAAAACTATCACAGGAAAAAAAAATAGACTTATTTAATGCATTGCTAGATTTCCTGCTTAGAAAGGGCAGCTTGAACCTAAAACTGATATTCAGATAGACAGGGTTAATCTTAAGATTTGAGCCACCGAGTCATAGCTTTTAATCAACATTTATTTGACTAAAATTCAATTAAATCCTTCTAATTCGAGCTATGGGTTACTACTGACTTTAACTTAGAGCAAACAGAAATGCCTACAATTCATGCATTAGAAATTCATTCTCAGAGTCACAGAAGGTTGAGCAGTCTTGCAAGTAGGAGAGGACTTCATGCTCCAGGCATTTTTGTCCTGTACAATTGAGTTATTAGAAAGATACTACAGTACTTTGGGAAAATCTAGCACTGCTGTTATTATCAGTAACATTCACAGCTGGTTTGTAGTAAAATGTAAGTCACTCTAGTCTGTGAATAAATATCTTTCTGACTGCACAGGATGATAATTGCTCTGCCTGCACTTTCTTTGGCACCTACTTATCTCAGCTGAAATGATTGATAAAAATATTTTTGTACTGATGTTGAACACTTCTAAATTATATAATGAATTTTGTATTATTTCACATTTACTCAGAAGAAAGTTCATGCTAAATTGAGTTTCACTGCTGTCAGTATCTTTATTAATCAGAATAGGAAAAGTATGGTGTTTCTCCTACCTTTTTTGCACAAGATCGATTTTTACAGCAGGACTTCCTCTTCTGTTTTTGGAGCGACAAGGAGAGTTATGTACGAGGATATCAAGTCACTGACATCAAACAGAAGACAAATTCGCTAAAGTGAAAATGATTGTGATAGTTCTCTAATTTCCCCCACAGTGTATGTAAAACTGACTTTTAAAGTGTTTAGTGGATAATGGATCATGTAAGGTCAGTACTAGCCATAGCTGTTATGGCTATTATTTTCTCCTTTCATGGGAGGGTGCTCAGCAAAATGAGATTGTCACGCTCTTTTTTTTTTGAGAGGACAGCGACAGACAGTTAAAAGCCTCTTCATGTAAGGATGTTATTTCATAAAGACACCAGCACTGGATTATCCCCTTCACTTTAAACTTCTGCCAGCTTGTACAAAGAGATAAAACAAAATAGCCCCAATCCCAGGGGTGGAGAAGTGCTGGCCAGATCTGCCCATGTCCAGAGCTTTCATTTTGATTAGTCACATGTGAGGAAAATTCACTTAGGCTGAGAGGTAAATTTAATACCAGTTATGCCCATGCTGTTCATATCACAACCATTTTCACATGATGCCACTTAATTCCCTAAGAAGCAGAAAGGTAAATCGGTGGCTGGCCAGCTAAGGTGTCATAATGCATTAGGACCAGGGCTCGCTGCAGGGGATAATGGTTCTGATTGCTGTTGACTCATGTCTCCACCAACTGCCTCATGTAAAATAAGTGACATTTAAAAGGCATCAAGATGTGAGAAGAGGTGAAAAAAAAAAAAGGAAGAAAAAAAGCGCAGAGTACTAAACTTACCACTTGAACATAAAGTCCCTTTTTCACCCTAAGTGGTATAAAAATGATAACTCAACATGCCATAGGTGACCTGTGCTGTGCTTTGAACTTCCTGTCTTGTGTTTTTAGAGAAAATCTGTAAAATTGCTTCTGGGAACTGCTCCAACATGTTATCATTTATTTCCTATTTAATTTTTTTTAACCTTTTTTTCCCCCTCGGATATCAGTCTATACATCTTTTAAAAAGCTTAAGGCTGAATCAAGTTAGGCAATGGTATACAACAAGAGGCAGCCTAGTCTCTGAAGGCCCATTTAAGTCTATTTTTATAAAGAGAATCAAATTCCAGTTTACAGTAAGCATATGCTTCAGTTGACATCTGTTTCTAAGACTTGGATGCTTTGTTTGCATAACAGGCACCAATAAATGGCCTTGTTTTAAGTCTGCTCACTCAGTTGTATTTGGGTTGTTCAGCTGGGGATTTGAGTTGCAGCTGATCCCCTACCGCTCATAGCAGATACGAAAGGGAAGAAAAAATATCTGAGAAACCCGGTTGTATTTATTAATGCAGATTGCAACATTCTCAATAAGCCATTTTCTTTTTGTTACGTGACTACTAATTAGTCATTTACCCAGGTAGAGAAGTGTTTCAAGGTATCAAATTAAAGATGATAAAAAGTTTGTTTGGTTTTTTGGTGTTGTATTTAATAGCATTGTATCTTTTTCAGCTGACAAAACCCGGTACACATAGTGCTGGGAATTAAATGGATGATACGTGTAAGAAATGCAATCGTTATGACAACATATAATTACATAGTTTGGTAATTTTAAAAATTTACGTTTGTTTCCTTCAAGTGTCCATGCCCTACTGATGATGCTGTCTAAAATATTTTGTAAACAAAATTTACTTCTATCTGCTTTTTTGGAAATCAAATCCTGGACTTCCCAAGTCAAAATGCAAAAATATATATGTTGCTTCTCTAGCTTGCTGAATGTAAAGCCTTTCTCTGTGAAGTGCTGCATTCTGTTGCAATTATATGATATTTTTCTCATCTATATAATGTAATTTAAATACATTTCTATGAAACCTAGGAAATGCCTTTAAAGAGGGCAAAAATGTATTGGTAGCATCAGGAGTGTATTATTACGTTGTTTAATAACTACTGTAATTTTTTTTAAGCTATAATATCAGCACTGCTTCCTTTTTAGTATTTTGAACTCGTCCCCCCCAAATTATTGCAAAGTGCTCTCTAGTAGTGTACAGAATATGTAACATATTTCAAGTGGATTTACTTATCAACTTTTTCTAGTGGTACCAACAGCAGTAGTGTGAAATATATCTACTCCATTTACTCTTATCCATTGCACCTACTTTCTTTTTCCCTTTAATTTTTATATATGGTAAAAATTTCATTGAAGAGAGATTTTAGATGACAGGACTGTAATTTTAAACCCAATAGAAGAGGTGTAAGCAATTTGAGCTTAGCTGAAGCATAATCTTAGGTTGTCAAGAAGAAACCCATTCTCCCTATGCTAATCAATCAGTATATCAACCAACCAATCATCTCCTCAGCTTAGCATATATCCTAAGGTTTGATATATCTATTAACTGCCCATCATGCAGCTGGTCTCCAGTTGATGAGATTCCCCCTATCTTGGCATTTGGAGGCAGACAACTGAGCTATCACAGCCTCAGATAAATACTAAAGTGGAGATTTCAATCCTGCTCCTGATAGCAAAGACAATCCAGGAATATAGAACATATTTTTAGAAAAGAACACATTGAGAATTACATTTTCCACTGTGTGTTATATGTGAAAATTGCATATATTTCATGATCCCTTCTTCCTCCACCCCCTGCCTTCCCCAGAAGTAACAGATGATTACTCTTATATTGTGACTCAAACTCTTAACAAAAAAAAAGAGAACAAGAAAGTGCTAAAATTCTTATTAACTGCTAATTACTATAATGATGTTATGCAATTCTTTTTTTAAAGAAAAAAAGTAGTTTTCCTCACTAGTACAGTGTTATTACTTTATTGATGAAGAGCTGTACGAAAATAGTGTCACAACATACATAATCCTTAAGGGAAAAGTTTGAATTTCAGGAGATTATACACCTGCCCCTCCAATTGTAAAGTCTGAGCTCAAAACTCATTAAGTAAAAAACATAATAGAGGGACTGAAGAGTCTATCTGCTAATGTGGAAATTTGGCATGAGATTTAACACAGTGTTCCAAGGTCTAACGGTGCAGGAAATTCTGTAGAAACTGATGACTTACTATGTTGGCTTTGCCATTAGTACGAAACTGCCTCAAAAAGAATAAAGTGGCCTAGGTTACATTTTGTAAAACCTTAATGCTCCCTAGAGAGAGCCATAGGGTTGCCCAGAGGTCTGTGGTTGCTGTGGAATGTAGTGCACAAGGGACAGATCTCCCACTCAAATTGCTGTGTCAAAAGATGGGGCCCGATTTCTGTGCTGGCATACGACTGAGCAATTACTGAAGTTAGAGAATGTGTGCTCACTTAATTAAAAATTTGATCAACTTTTTTTCCAGACCTACCTAATGATAAACATAAATATGCTGTTATGAGGTTAGTTTATAGGCGTTTTCATGCTTTTGTTTAATTAAATTGGGGTAATGATTTGCCTTTGGGTTTGTTCCTTTCCTTTTGATACTCAGTCCGCTAGATGTTCTGAAATACATTCTTTCCACACTGAAAAATGGCATAAGTCCCTAAGCTATATATCTTAGTCAAAGCACATTTTTCTTGACCTAAGGGCACCTCTGTGTCAGAGTATAGAAGAGTAAGTGTTTATACAGCTCTACAGTGTTTTTCAGCAGAATTCTTGTAGCACCTGTGCTTCTCTACTGCATTATTTATGCCTTGTAAAATAAGAATGTGGTCAGTTAGGTCATGGTTTATTATAGTAACATGGAAATGTGAAAGTAATCGGGGAAAATTGATTGTTAATATTTCAGACCACTTTGGAGACCAAAGTCTACTCTTACCATTTTTATATCCTCTCTTAACATAACTCACTGAAACATTTATTTCCTGAGAAGGATACCCTTGGATTTGACCCTACAAAATGATCCAAAGCAGTATTACTAGCATGTGCTAATGTAATGTAGGCTACTTTGTTTCTCACAAAGACCACCGGTCCCTGACACATGCATATTTTTGATTCAGGGCTGGTTCATTAGCTGGGATACACTGGCATAATACCAGCTGAAGAGCTGGCCTGTTGTGTTTAATACTGGTGAAAAGTCCCAGATCAACAGCTATGGCTCTTGAAACCTGGTCAGGCAAAACCAGCCATCAGCAATGGTAGTGTAAGATCTCTTGTATTACCCTATGAATGTCTGTCAAACCTGACCTGCAAGGATCTGAATGATCGTTGTGCTTATTTAATCATTGACTTTTCAGAAAAAAAACCAAACTTTAAAGGTTTTCCTATGCTATAGATTATAGCATTTGCATCTTACAGTCTAAATTCATATGGAATGTAGATCCATGTGGATTCATAAACAGATGAAATGTCTGAGAGTGGTTCATCTTTGTGCAACATTCTCACTTAAAGAACTAATTACAAATCTTATCCCACCTGAGAGATGAAAACAAGGTTTAGTAACGTAGGGAATTTTGGGCATCTGCCACAGGATAGTTGCCAGTAGTGTAGACTGTTTTCTTAGACAAAGGTGGTCCAAAGCCTTCAAACTGAACTGTGCATGCAATTATTATTTCCACTTGCACCCAATTAATATCTTCTGGCAGTACAAAACAGATGCTTTTCTGATAGTTTGGTTAACTGTGTAGAATGGCAGAGTGTGATAAAGAAGAAAAATACTCGGTCAGAAGCTACTGAAACCAAAAAGGTATTGTCTTTGTTATACTGATGGGAAAAAACCCAACAATAAACAAGCCACAAATCAAACACAAGAGATCCAAGCTGTAGACACCGCTTCTGAACACAATCAAAATCACCCAAATGAATTCTACTTTATTTATCTTAAGCATTAGGTTAGGGTGCATATGTGAGTTGCCCAAACTTCAATGTTCTTATCAAATTCTTGAGGAAGGTAAGCAATATTAGTAGCCAGTGTTAATCTGCAGAGTTTTACCTTTTCTACCTGGGATATATCTGTAAAAAAACCAAACTAAACCAAACCAAACAGCCAAATAAACCCAAAACAACCCAAAAACCCTATGAAAAAGAACTACACAAAAAAAACCCCATGTCAACTAGTTTCCTCACTTCATCTATAGACAACCTGAAATTAGGATACTGAGATTGACTAGCTAAAGATACAAGGCTACAGCTGAGATATGGCTGATTGTATCTATAAGCCATTGTGAATACTGAAAAAGGAGTTATTTATTTGAACTATCCAACTATTTGCCTGGACATGATTCTTTAAAATCTTCCTTTCTCTATATAGCTTCTTGTTTGTGAAGCTAGTACATATGCATGCACTCCAGATTTATTGTTGCATATTAAATGATACAATTCAAATATCAGTGAATATTCTTTTTCTAGGCTTCTCAGAATGAGTGCTCATTTAAATCAGATATTATGAAAACAGGATGACTAATCCTAAATTCAGGTGTACTACCACTCAGGCTAGGCAGATTGCTAGTTGATCATGCTAAGATGCTCCCTTATCCATTATTGGATCTGAAAAAGAGGAGGATTAAGAATTATCTGACTCCTCAGTTAATGTGCAAATCATCTAAAAGCTCAGCTTAGAAAGGTCTTAGAAAGCCGAACAGCACTAAAATAATAATAATGTCTTAAGAATTTCTAATAATATAAATGTGCCGTATCACATTTTTAGAGTGAAAGTAGAGTTTCATGGTTTCTATCTCAAATGGTCTTTTATCTCTCTCTTACTGTTTTTATAATTATTTATGAAAGTCCTATAAGTCTACTTTTAATTAAATTCTTTTTATTGCAGTTAGAAGTTGTCACTTGGAACAAACTCAAACTGCTAGAACTTAATAACAATTATATTATTTTCAGGCAATAGTAGAAAACAATTTGATAATTATCTTTGGAAATGAGCATTAATCTATCTACTTTTAATAAGGCATAAGGAGGGGAAGGAAAAGTGTATGTCAGGAAATATGTATGTATGTATGTGTAATGTATCTGACCTTTGCAGGGTTTTTGTCTGTGATACTGATTTCTAGTATCTTTCTCTGCTCTTGGTTATGGTGAAAAAACCCTTCATTGAAAAGACTGAAATACTGTTTTTCTGTATTTTCAAGGGACAGGAGAGTGTGTGAGCCAGAAGGCATCTCTTAATGTTCCGTCTTTGCATTTTTAGGCTAGTTCTGCTGTTTGCTATAGTAATATTTGTTTTATCATTTCTATCATTCCAATATGTATACTTGCCTTTCAAAATCTGTGAAAAATATTTAAAAAGAAAAGAGAAAATGCTAGTATTTCAAAACCCTATTATAATGCATTTTCAAATATGTCAGACACATCTTTGTTAAAATTAAACCAAGGATTGGTTTTGAGCGAATAGCCCTATATCCTTACAGATGCTGTGGATGGATGCATCTAAGCTGCTTATTATATTGATGGGTTTTGCTGCTCTGCAGCAAATGAAAACAGGCAGCTGCTTCCTCCATCAAAGCAAAAAGCAGCCTGAGTTTTTATTAAACGAGTGTTCATTTCTTCTATTGCCAAAATTCTTACACAAAACAAAAGAGCAGTTTTAGCACATTATTGCTTAACTAGACATGAACAACTGACAGCAAGTGATAAGCCTGTCTGCTTTTCACAACTGGTAATCATTTTTGGAATAGATGTTTTAATATAGTTGAATATAAAATTTTGTAATTTACATCTACAATGGTACATAAATTTATAGATCCAGTTTTTTGCAGGAGAATGAAGGCTATAATCACAAAAGGTTTGTTCCAGTGTTGTTTAATTTTTAATAACTATTTTAAAACTAAATAAAAAAATACACACACACAACACAGTCAAATTCATTCATTTGAAAAAGATGTTAAAGACAATCATACAAGTAGATTTGTACACTTTGCTGATTTCTCTTGTGGAAGGGATATGCGTACATTTACAGCTTTGACTTGTTACTGTATTTCCACCTCAGTTCCGCCAAGCTTCTTAAGTTTGCACTCTAAAAGAAATTTGCAGATTGCAGACCATCATGTTTCCCTCCTAGTCATGAATAATAATGAGAATGAAAGTGAGAGATACAGTGCTGAGGCCATTTTGCCTAGGCTGAAGATCTCAGCCGGTGCTTATACATATTTTTCAATGATCTGAATATCATGAATTCTGCTTTAGATTGAAAGAGAGACAAGACTCTCTACAAAATACGTGTGCATAGGGGAAAAAAATGGTGAGACTTGTTTCTCTTTATATTCTCTTCTATTTTTTTTTCTGGTGTTCTTGTACCTTTTCAAACTCACTTATAGCTTCCTGCTGTGGAAAAGTAAGCTAGCCATTCTCTCTGCCTCAAATTACTCCTCTTCACTGGACTTAAAAGGTGGTTTGCCATCTGCAAAAGCCAGGTGCAGTAAGGCACAGATACAAGGTGCTACTGTAAAGGCTATTAAATACTTTTCTTTTTTCACACTATGTGCATTCATCGCTGAAGTTGCTCACTTGCAAATACACTTGGGGTGAATTTCAGAATGCAGAGCCTCACATTAGACAACTGGTTTTTCAGAACAGGTTAGCTCTTAAAGATGTTGGCATTTGAGGTGGTCAGATGTCCAGAAGAGCGCAGTACCCTGTAGCTGTTCCCCTTTTGAAAATCTGCTCTCAAATTAAATTTTGTAGTAAATAATTTTACAATTCCAGGCACACCATCTGTAACTAACTTGGAGATGCTGGCCCCTCTTTTATCTGCTTCCACTGTAGATGAGTGTAAACTTAAACTTTTTTGTGTACTGCAAAGAGAATGAAATAACTTTTTTATCCCCAGCGTTTTTTTAATCACTTAGCAATTCCCTCTATTTCTTCATTTTACTAAAGTGACCAGGCTTGTCTTTAGATTATTGTGGAAGTTATTTTCTATGGAATGTTTCCACTCCTCCAAAATATACAGACATTCTGTGGTATCTAAAAAAATGAGCATTTGTAGTATTAGTGCCTTATTACATGTGTTTCTGTTTTTTAGATTCAATAGACTTTGGGCAAGATCTTAGGTAGCAGGGATTACCGATTATCCTTTATTCTGTGCCACATTTTGCATGCTGTGTGAACAAGTGAATAAAAATAAAATCTTTACTTCCTGACTATACTGAGCAACACTTTTTACGGTAAAATTATTTTGAAAAGGGGCCTGAGGTATGGAGTTTGAAGAAAGTTTAGAAGCCTTTTTGTAGAGCTATCTGTGCCAACTAACTACAGCAGTACAATTATTTGCAGGTAGTCTTTACTCAAGGCATTACTCAAATCAGAACATCCATGTTGTATGTTACTAGCAAGATGTATTTGGCAGACGTACCCTGTGCATCCACTTTGTACATAGTCTTAATTGTGCTGTTCATAACTTCATGTTTTCTCCTTGACTTGGAAGTGAAGTTTAGTGCTCCACTGACAGAAAGGTTTATAATATTGGTTAGAGCTAAATTTTGAAATTTGCTCCAAAGTGCTGTGCTATTGAACCTCAATTTGGACCTGTTCTCCAGCAGATGTACCATGTTTCTTGCTGTGCATGGTGGTGGTGATCCACAGAAAAACTAACCAGGATAAAATCATCAAACTTACCTTCCTGTGTGACTTGAATATAGTCACATAGTAGAAAATAAGGTTTGATACGATTAAATTAGAGTTGTAATGATGCTACAGTAAGAATGGAAGAACCTTCTTTTAAATTCCTGGAATTCCTTATGTTATATGCCTAGAATAGCCTTTTCCAGTAGATATCTTAGTTTTGGGGTTTTTCCATTTACAGTCATTTAGCAGATGAGATGGGGAATAGTTGCCTGTCCAGACAGGTACTTAATTTAACACCTTGAGCAGTCTATTCTAGTGCCAAAGGCTTTTCTGCTCTCCACCAATAATGTGTCCTGGTGTCAGTGAAGATTAAAGGTACTTTTCTTAGGGTCAGAAAACAATTCATCATTGCTCAGTGCAGTTGTTGATACTACTTTTGAGACATTATTTGTCTCTTTGCCCAAAAATGCTTTATTTCATCTTGCTTTGATGAATATTAAAGCAAATAAAGTGATTTCATGTAGTCGAGATTTGGGGCATGGTAGAAAAAAAGATCTTTTTTAGTATATTCATATGGGGAAAATTACTCACTTTTCAGATTTAAATTGTCTTTGCTTTTGAAGCTTAAGATAGGATTTGTACAAAATTTACGTGAGACTTCAAATGAATAGGAAGACCTTTCATAGTTTCACAGTGCAAATAAAAGGCAAAGTCTGAATTTTGAGATCAGACATCTGTACATGTGGCTTTGTGAAGTGCTAGGGAAATGTGAAAATGCTTTCAGTTTGGCTAAGCTTGGAAAAGAACTTCTTAATCTTCTAGCGTGAGTTAAGCAGTTGTAGGACAGCTTTATACCTCCTACTCAGAGCTTCAAGGGACAGCTCATCTGTCACCTCCAGTTGCCCCTAAGTTTCCTGTGTGTAGTGCTGGCAGACAGCAGAGCAGAGTACCACTAATCTTGCACTATCCCAGTTAAAGTAATCAGTAGCTACTGTGACTTCTTTGTACCTATGGAGCACTGCAGAGACATAATGGCTCCAATAATCAAATGTCTTCTTTAAAAATACACCTGTCAAAACTCTCGGCACTCTATGCTGAGCATTTTCTACTGATGTGATGTTCTTTAAGAATTTCACTTCAGATCTCAATATTTGTTATCCAAATGTATGACAGCATTCTTTAAATTATGTGGTAAAAAGCAGCATAGGAGAAATAATTTTAATTTTAGCTTTTTTTTTTTTTTTAAACACTGGATAATTTCTATCTGGTATACCATTTTCTGTACTCTCATACAGAATTCAGCATTTTTAGATTTGGTTCACAAGCCACAGGTTTTGTGTTGCTTTGGGCTACTGGTGCTGCACCTGATGGTTAAAACAAAACATCCTCAGAAGGCTGTCCACACGGTTTAGTCCATGTGGGTTGTTTTAAAGAACTGTTGTGCCATGACTAGTGCAGAGGGACCTGACCTTTTCTGTTAGCAAGTACTATGAGAGTAATAAAACCAACTTAATTTATGGGTTCTTAGCACTATTGTCATTTTTGTTAGTGTCGTTCCTCTATAGGAAACGTTTGGTTGTCTTTTTTGGTTACATGATACCTCAGGGTGTACAGATGACTCAGGTGGTTTTTTTCAGGGCCTTCCCATAATTTTATTCTGTGTGTCTAAGTAACTTAATCTGTCTCTGTCACTTACTTTGGTTCCTCATGTGTAAACTTGGGACAATAGAAATTCGTGATGTCATCAAGTTCTTTTGAGGTAGATTCCATTACTGTGGTGAAACGTTATGATGGTAAGCCCCGTAGACATGTCTGCATTTTATATGTCTCTTCAATGCATATATAGCCTTTCTATCCATTATCATACTGTTTAGTGGTAGTGCTTTTCTACCCCTTCGACTGTAGTACGTATCATAAAGCTGTCTGGAAGTAGACATCATCTTTCTTACAGCACATTTGTAGTGGATCTCCCACTCCATCCTAGTGGTGAAAGGATACCTGCCAAGAGTTAAAATGTGTGTAGGCATTGCTCCTTGAGCACTGTCTCTCTCCCATGTCTTCAGGCATGTCAGTTCTTGAGGGTCTTCTTTGGACACCAATAGAACTTAAATTTTTTGTATGTTTCAGCAGACATTCCAATGTTTTCTGGAAATTATTCTCTTTTTTCATGTTGTAGTTATCAAGGAGGTAGAGTTTTATAACCTCCAGTGAATGTCACCAAATGTTTATTTTTGAAAAAACCCCAAACACCTCTTGTTTCTCTCTTTCCTCATACAGTGAGGTTTTTTAGCCCCTCTATCTAGCACCTGTAGTATATCGTAAATATAAGCACCTTTTGGGGATCTTTTGATATGCTTTTCCCTATATACATGTAAATAATTTACTATTGTGCAAGTAGCTGCACATGCAAATAGGTACCATCCAATGTTGCGTATTTATAATCAAATTCACAAATCAAAATGGGAATAATTTTATTTTAAATATGAAAGAATTATTTTAAGTATGTTCTTGGGAAATTTAATCCATATCCATATGTATGTGTTTGCAGGAAATAAATTATGCTTTTCACAACCTAGTGGTAGCTGTTAATTCATAGGACTTGCTGCATTTCTGCATTACAGCTGTATGTTTCCTAACAGAAGCAGAACTATCTTATACTTGCAACTTCAAAATGTAGGTCATTGTATTGTCAAATGTAGGTCAGAGTGAAGGGGAAGAAGACAGAATGCAAACTCCCCCACATGGATCTTTAAGCTTATCCCTGTTTTGAAGGTAAAGAGGCTTACCTACCTGTTCAAGTACGAGAAGCTTTTCCTTTTACTAAAATTAGCGCAGGTATTCTGGCTTCTGGCTTCTTGGCTTAGCTGGGAGCACTGTGTTCTTCCACACTTGAGACAGGTTCATGAAAGATCTCCTGACTCCTGCTTCTTTAGCTGCCAGCTGCTTATATCATTCCTGAGGTGATACTTCCTTCCCTATGGGAGAAGGCAGGGGGGAGGAGAGCTGTGTGCATTGCTGGCACGTGCCTAAAAAAGAGCATTGTCTTTCCAAAGGTGCTTTACTCTTCTCTCAGCACAGAGGTATCTGATATGCCTACAGTTTCAGCTGGTATCAACATTGTAATGGTAGCAGGGGAAAGAATGGTGACCCCTCATAAAAGATTCAGTGACACCTATTCAAAGTACTCTTTCAATAATAACTGTAGAAAAGTGAGATACATTTGACTGAGGGTACTGAAGAGTCAGATGTTGAAGGATTTTGCTGCAACTGGCAAGTATTTTTAAAAATCAGGCTAAAAGTTTGCTGTGAAAGGGTTGCAGTTTTTTATGTTTGTAGGTGTGGGTTGGGTTTTTTTGTAATGTGAAGTATAAGTATTGTAAATGGTATTAAATTAGCCGTGTATTCACTAAATATTAAAAAAGCACTTTTATTGCTTGAGTATACACCAGTCACTGCAAACTGAAACATTCTTTATATTATACACTAAAATATTTAAACAGTTATTATGTTTATTGCAAAAACTGTCATTTTAGCATATTGAAATGCTCAAAAGGAGATGGAAAACCCTGTGCAATTCTTAGTGTATGTTTCACTAAAGAATGGGTAGTCTTGTGTGAATATTTTATTTTAACCCTTAGCAAGTCTAAGCAAAATAGCACATTCACAAACACCTGATCAGCCTGAACTGTCATAAACAAGACAAATACTAGTATTGCATTAGTGGTTTTGTCATACGTATGAGTCACCACTCTCATTTCTGTTTACCTTTAAGATATTTGTCTTACAAAAGTTACATGCAAAGTTTTAGGCAAATTCTATCTAGGTTTTGCTTGATCTGCATGCAGTCAAGACATTAATACATTTTCATTATTTATAAGGGTAGTTCAGAATACTTACTAGATGGAAAGGAAGAATTATATGGATGATGGTTGCAATCAGACCCTAAGTGATTTAAGGGAAGACAGTTTTTCTCCCAAACTTCTACTTCTGTTAAAAATGTTATGATGTTTTTAAAGTTTTGAGAACAAGAAAAATTATTAACAATGATCTAAAGGAGGCACATACGTAATAGGCTGCATGGAATTCAGTTTACTTGTCTAGAAACATCTAAAAGATGCTCTATGTGCCTGTTTTATGTTTACTGAAGCAATTGAAGTGTCTGTAGTTCATAATATTAAGTTCCTGTCACATTAATTCATAACTGATTGCTAGGGCTGGGGGGAAGCTGACCCTGGATTCTATCTGTGGACACAGATACGTAAACATGTTTTTTTCATTCCTAAGCAACAGCAGGTGAAAAACACATGCAACCGTAATTTGGCTGCACATGCCTTTGATTCATCCTCCTTTAAGTACTTTGGGAACCTAATTCAAGTGCAAGTCTGTTTTTCCCAGGCTCCCTCCAGCAGTGGAGTCTGGTGCCTGCAGGAGAGTGTGCAAACCATGCACGATCTGTGCTGCCCTCTCCATGGGCCATGGCACTTCAGTTAGGTGTTTAAGTCAGGTGGGAAAGTGGTTGAATGAAGCAGCAAGTTTCATGAGTGACTGGTCGTGAAGGAGTAAATTTGTATAGATGCCTCCAATACTTACCAGTGTTGATGATGACCAGTGTAAGTGTTATAGTGGAAGCTTATAAAATCATGAATAATTAAGACTGGGTGAAAAAAGTGTGATTACTACCTTCTGTACCCATAGGAGAGCTAGAGGGCTTCAAATGAAAATGTCAAGGAGGCAAGTACAAAACAAGTGAGGAGAGGTGTTTCTTTATATAGCACAGGGAAATTGTGGTGCTTCCTGCCACACAGCGTTGCAGCTATAGAAAGTTTACCACGGTCCACAGAACGACTAGAAAAATCCTTCAATGCTTCGTAAACAGAAGTTATTACTTCTATTTTCTCTCCTCCTCAGGAACTTCTTGAGCCACAGCTAGAAATCACACTCTTTTAGGCCCTAGTCCTAGATTTGTCCTCAGCATGTGCTTCTGATCAGTGTCCCTTATATTCGGACGGATACCTGACCTAGCTAAAACTTTGGAAAAGGATCCAAATATAAAGAAAGTGGGAAAAAATCGAGTGACCATACTTACGATATCTGTAGCTAATGAAAAAGGAAAGAACTCCTGTCCTCGGTTAGAAACAGTCTACAAAGCAGGGTTGGCTTGGTACAAACGGGTTGATGTTCATGTGAATACCCAAAAGAATTGCATTTTATATGACTTTTAAAGTACTGACTATTGCATGTATATGTGTAAGTATATATGTAAGTTTATGTGTGTGTGCATGTATGTATAAGTTGCTCATCATTAAGTGAGATGAAATCTATGAAACACTTAGTTCCAATGCCAATCATGTCTTTTTTTTTTTTTTCTTTTGTGTTATTCAATGGTATTATGGCAAATTTAGAAAATGGAACAGGGGCTAGAGGTCTGCAAATGGTAAAATGCATTCAAATATTATTTTAGACAAAAATATCTGTTCTAAGAAGGCAAATATCTTTGTTTTATAGGTCTCTGGCCATCTGAAGAAGTGCTGGCTTACTACTGCCTAAAGCACAATGAAATATTCAGGTACAGAGTTAAACATAAAAAGATATTTTCCAATCTGTTAGTTTTATTGTATCTGCATGGTAAAAGATTGCTATGATTTAAGTCTTCAGATGAAATTTAAAATGTTCAAGGTGAAAGCATGTTGCTCTTAACAAAGAATTCTGAGCTGCCTTTGGGTACTAATATTGCACAGCAAGCTTTCTGCTATATGTCAAAGACTTTTGATTTCCACTCAAGGCGTTTTATTTCACTTTGATTTTTGGGAAACAAAAGTGAAGCTCCAATCGATCAGTACTGATTGTGAAGGTCAGGAAAAATAAGATATTCTTTAAACTGACATCTGTTGCAAAAGCAAGCAAAATATTACCTGATAAAATACGTAATCATCACTGCATATAACAATGGAGGAATTTGCACCTGCATCTAAGTGTTGTGAAACAATTTTGAAACTTTTGTTTGGTTTGGGTTTTTTTTTCACATTTTCTAAACTTGTAGAAGACAGCTATCAAGGCTCCAATAAGAACATCTAAAAATAAAATCCATCCTGCATCCTCTCTCTTTCCCCTTGAGTATATTGAGATTGGAAATCCTTGTAGTTTCATTGTCCAGAGGATGAATGGGGCGCAAGAAAAAAATTTATAACAATGCATTTGGAGGCATAAATTGTGTTCTGAGTGAGGATGCAAGGCTAACACCAAGTCGACCAGATTGGAGTATACAAAATCCCTTGGTTTGTGTACATAGGCAGTTGGTAAAATAAGGAAGACCAAGCTGCAAGTCCCTGCGCCTTTTACTGAGTCCTCAAGTATATCAGCTTGCTCAGACTCCTATCTGAAATCAAAGACCCAGCACCAAAGTGTGCCCTGGTTCGTAGAGCCTCATTTCTACTCCATCCATCACCTGAATGCAGCCTGGCCCATTAGAGGAGACAGCTAATACACCTAACCTGGCAGCCACTGCTCCTTCCACCCAGTTTAGCTGGGCAATGCATTGAGTCTGCTGCTGCTGTAGTGATGTCCCTGTAGCACTTTGCTGTCCAGCCCCACGCCGTGGCTCATGCTCTGCTTGTTCTCTGAGGCCCCTCACAGCAAACCTTGCTGTGCTGCTCACTCAAAGGGTGTTTTCCTAGTTTGGGTATGCAGACCAGAATACTCAGACAGCAGTCAGTCAAACTTCCATGGAGTAAATGGGCAGTTTCACATCCTGATTTCTCAAGATTATGCCCTCTTAACAATACTCTCAGAGTAGAGTTTCTTCTTTTAGTTCTCCTTGACAAAGGTCACTAAATATTGTCTGAGAGATATATATGACTTTTAAAATTTGCTAACAAGGGAACTTTGCACTGAAATAAATTATATGCATAAATATTTTTGTGTATGTGTGTGTGTATATATGCTCATATATTATGTACCTGCAAATTTGGTTCAAAATGTGCTAGAATCTCACACTAGATGCCTTCTGTGTTTATTTCAGTAAGCATGACTTTTGTAATGGATTAAGTACCTTGTAAGTCTTACATATCTAACAATATGGATATACTTTTAGTATATAACACATATGGTTTAGAAAAATCAAAACTTACGTGAGGAAAAACCTGTAATCATTCTGTGTAAACCACAAACTCCAAATTTTCTGCATCTGTTTTATGTTCTCATTGGGTTTATTTACTTACAGCTTGTTCGTCCAAACTATGTCCATCTTTTGTCTCATTTCCGTTAAATAGGACAACTAGACATTTTTTTCAAATAAAATATGTGGGGTCTAAGACAAATAAAACTATCCCATCTAGACAGTGAGCATTAGTATACAGTCATACAGCCTAATCCACTCACCTCAGTTAACAAAATATCAGCATCTGCCTAGTGATAGTGATATGGCATCCTAGATGCTGTCTCCTAAATATCAGTGTTGAGTGATTAGGGAAGTGATACATTCACATAAAAATAGATTTTCAGATGTTGATATTTTAGGGGAGAAGAAAAGGTGCACCAAAAATACCCCAAACAAAACAGAACACAACTGTTCAGCTGAAATTCCATTTTCTGCCCATTAGAGATGCCTCAATGGGAGCACTTTTGCCAGCTGTAACAGTTGCCGCAGATGTAGCTATAAAACAGCGTGTTCCTAAACTGAGGCTCTGCCTTGCCCCAGACGCTGCTTCACACAGTTTCGGCGCGGGGTCAGCATCCCTCCCTCCTCTCCTCCTGGGGCAGGCCATGGCTCTGGAGGACATTCTTTATGGCTCCCCCTGCAAGCTCCCATCCGGCACACTCTCTGCGCCAAATTATATTTCACATGCACGTCTTAATAACAGCACAGTATGGTCTAAGTTAAAAGCAACCTTTTAGACCATGTATTCAGCCCTTTGATCGGGCTCAGTTTAGGCTCTTGACACTAACTTCGTTTAGTTTTCTGTGGCTTAACCGTTTGCTGTTCCCATCGTCGTTCATAACAGCATTGTTTGTAGGTCACTTGCAGTTTTAAGTGCTAATTGAAGGATCGGATTTCTTCATGTGTAATTGTTTTGTGGTGTACAGCTTGCTTTAAAACTTCTCTCTTTTTAATATAAAAAGGCTTTTAGGCATAACTATATGGAGAGATATATAAATAATATTAATTTCCCCATTTACTTCTCTAGCTGTTTTTGCAAGAATGAATGTGGATTAACATTGTTATCCTTTCCTAACAATTATCTTTCGCTACTCTAGCTAGTTTAGTTCTAAAAGACAGAGCCATTGACAAGGGAAAAAAGGGAACCTTCTCAGATTTTTCAGCTCAGCGGTGGTAATGTTGCACTGAACACTAATGAGGGAACCCCCACTGATTTGCCTGCTTTGTGACTTTTCTATTTCATAATTATTTTTAAAACGCAAAACGACATGAGGTAGCCTAGTCATGTCTCTACAACTTCCTGGTAGCTCAGTTCTTACTGCAGATGGCAATTTGTTCTTGTAACATATATGTCTCTCTGACCATTTTCATCTAATTTGTATGGGTTCTACCATTTCCTTTCTCTCTTTCAGGGACCTTGCTGTGTGTGAGCTAGGGGGTGGCATGACATGCTTGGCTGGTCTCATGGTAGGTCTTTTCTCAATTCCAATCCCATTCAGAGGAAGAAACAAAAGGAAAAATGTTCCAGTGCCTCCAACTGCTGGGTCAGAGAACTGTCAACAGCCTCAGCTGCGGTCAAGCTGCAGAGTCTTGAGAGACCTTCTAGATTGACTTGCTTTCGTATCATATTGATTTTATGGTTGCCTCGATGAGCAGAAACATTTTACCTCCGTGTAGTCAATATCTTTTGTTGTGACATTCCAGGCCACGTACGGTCTGTCTTTCATTGCCATAGCCGAAGCATTTTTTTTTTTCAGATTATAGTCCCATTTGCTAAGATACAGGAATAGCCTGGCGAATCACAGTTGGAGCACCATGATATAGCTGCTAATGTTTTGCCTGCATTATTACACCAACAAACATGATCCAGAGCTCTCGGTAATTAGATTCTTTTGAATTAGATTGGCCATTCAGGAGAGTCGTTCACCATTCTCTGGGTTCTGAGTCATGTATTCAGGAGATATTATGTAGCAGTGCAGTGCATTAGACAAGTTTTTATGTCTCTACAAATAAAAGCATATTGTTACACTGATTGGCATTTGACAAACCTGTCGCTCTTATACAATGTGTCGAGGTTACAGCCCAATGTGCGAGCATGTCAAAGCTCACAAAAAAATTACCCTTACAAAGCCATCTGCCTGCAATGCAAAGTTATATGAAGGGCATCAGGCAGTCAGACAGAAGCAAGCTGAAAGGCAGAGTGACAGCCTTGTATGATGGCTCTACTAGATAAACAGAAGCCCGCAAATGAAAGCCTCTCAGAATACCATCATCGGCTGTCACAATGCAATTACGGAACAGAATGATAGCAAGATAGAGGCTCCCGCAAATGGAATGATAAAAGTATTGACTGATTTGATTGAATGATTAAAATAATGCAGACATAAAATGAAAAAAGATTGAAGATTGTTACAGAGAAATAGGTGAGGAAGCATGATACTGAAGGCTTGTCACTCCTGTCTTCACTTCCACACAGACAAGCATATTTGCTCATTGTTTGCTGTGCTCTTTTTTTCAGGTTGCTATTTCTGCAGATGTCAAAGAAGTTCTGTTAACTGATGGAAATGAAAAGGCCATCAAAAGTATCCTTATTCAGATAGAAAACTGGTTTGTTGTGCTCGTTCCTTTTTACTGGCTGAGTAACAATCGATATAAAGACAGACAGCATGGGGTATATTAAGAAAAAGTCCCCACATAAGTAATTAAAAAATAGATGTCGAATATCTTGAACAGAGGTACAGCTTCCCCCACAATAAATGCCACATTTTCTCCTTTAATTAAAAATGCACGTGTTGGTATAGAGCAAGTAAGGTAGTAAATATTTGTCTTGTGGTTGAGTGCTGAAAGACTCGTGTGTGTGTGTGCTGCACTTTACAGGAGGTGTAGCAGTGAATCAAATCATTAGCTCCCCTTCACGTATCCGTTTTGCAAAAGAGCTAGATTTTTTTGCCTACTCTCTGATACTAGCCTCTTAAAACACACCCAGCATTTGTATATTGTTATAGCTTTTCCAGTGTATATTGAAATGTTTCATTGTTGCTGCTACATTATAGCTGCCTACAAATTACCCATTTAGTTTGCTTAATCAATTATCAATTTATCATTATTTCTCTTGATGTCACATTGCAAAAATCCTCTGTTCCTTGTTGAAAGTATTTTATTGTATTTCTTATATTAGAATAAATTGCTATTATGCCCTTCTAATATGAACACATAGTTCAGAAAATTGAACTGGACTTGGACTAAGCGAGAGAATGAGTGAGCATAATTTGTGGCCACATTAAATATCAGCACAGAACAAGAACAGATATATAGAGTGAATACTAATAGCCCCTAGAAATTGAGAGGGGAAAAAAGGAAGATATCTATTCGCTTTTGTTCCTTGGTAATCTTTCCATTTACATTTTAAGGCAGGCTAATTTTTCAGCTTTTGGCCACTGCAACATCAGAATTATTTAGATTTGAGTTTTGTATGTATTTGACAGTTAACATAATGAGTACTTAGTGAAAAAAATAAGTTGAACTATTCTGTGGCTTAAATAAATTGCAGTTGCTGATGCCTGTTAAAACAGAGACATTGCAGTGCAATAATAACAGTTGCTACCTTTAAAAAGACTTCCTTAGAGGTAACTGAGGTAACTATAATTGCTTACAACGCTAGAACATTTTCATGTTAAAAACAGCCAATCCTAGGTCATATCTGTTAAAACTTGAAGTAAGCCTGCTAAAAGTCTCCTTTTTCTTGAAAAGGCAAGTTCTCAACTGTGTTTCAGGGATTCTTATTTTGTTAAATTCTAGCTTGTTAGACTCATGTCTTGAGGAGGAAGTATTCATTATTCTGTGTATTTTAATCAGCGCCACCCCTTCCAGTCTTTCTTCTCTGTCATTATGAAGTTAAAAAATGTGGGAGAAAAAAAGTGTTTCAAAACTAGCCTAACAAAACAAGCAGATGTTGTATAGAAGCATAGGTGTTTAACAAAAGGTCATTTTACCCACAGAAAGCTTCAGGTGGGCTCAGTAATCATCAAGTCAGCAAATATCTTGCATAGCAGATTCCATAAACATACCTGAACTTTTTTCAAACGTGGAAGTCTTTTGTAGCAAGGAAGATTGGTGAATGCTAAAAGTATTCACTCAGTCTTCCGAGATAAACAAATTAAAGTGCTTTTTATTCCTGAAAAAGGATACTGTTAATGTCATCCAATTAGCACACCTTAGTTTTTCACGATATGTTTTAGAAATATCTAATTTCTAAAAGTCTTGCAAGTCTTCATCTGTATTCACTTAGTGAATCCTTTTCAGGGAAGCGATTGGTGGACGGCTCCAACAGGAATTTATTTTTCTTTTTTAACATTTGGTGCTCTGAAGGCTCAGCATTCAAAGTGCTTTTATTGTGTTGGGTTTTACAATGGGCTTAATATTAGCAGGGTGCCAAAGTGCAGCAGGCTAAGAACTTTACCATGTAGGTAGAAAGTATTCTTGAAAGTAAGCGTAATAAAATTTGTTGCATTTTATGTGGTTTATGGATTCAGTAGTAATTTTATGATCTGTCTTATAGTAATTTTCTTTTGTGCTCTTTTCTGTAGTGACTAGCTGTAACAGAAGTTTAGGCTAAATTTGGATCTTTTTCAGCCACACCAGGCTCACTGAAACCAGTAATAATTTTAGATGTAATTGGAAATAGCATTTGGCCCCAAGTGCCACTGGCTACAAATGATGTATTTCTGCTATTTTTAATTATTGCTGATGGTACTTTTTAATTGTTTAGGTACCAAATTAAGTTAATGTGGGATAAAATACTGTTTTCCTTTTTAGATTTTCCTCTTCAGGAATAGTTAATGCCTAGTATTATGCTTTTTATGTAGGTATTATAGATTAAAATAATCTTGTTGTAAAATTACTGTTTACGTCTTCCCTTTAAATTTCTTAGGAAGCTTAAATTACATGCCAGTCATACTATAATATCCAAAAATTACTTTCCAAAAAGTAAAAGTGGTTGTCAGCAAAAAAGAAAAAAAATCCCTGTCAGAAGCCAGGAAACCACCAAGCAAGCCTGCTAATTATTCTTAATGGGCAAGATGAGCACATTAAGAAACAAATGAATACATCAGTGAAATGTAATTGAAAATCGACCTGGCAATAGTGCATTGCATCTGAGAATCTGCCTTTGTATTATCAACATCATCATAATTATTGTTGGTTTTGTTGTTGCTATCGCTATTCAGTGAGCATAACTAACAGCTTTGCTTTGTGAAATCTCAAGCTTTTGAGGATTTGATTTTTCTTTTAATTTTTGACATTCTTCATATAAATCTCCATTTCATACTGCCATATGAAGTGTTCACTGTGTATGTTTCCAATACCTATATTAGGATGTGTTATTGAAATGTTAGAAGTTAAAACAATTTACGAATTAGTTAATTGCAATTGTTGCCATTTTAACCCTTTCACTGTGAAATATATTGCTGTATTTTGTATTGATCAATGGTCTTACATGTGAGGTTTAGGGAGATTTTTAAAAGGATATTATGATTTGAGTTGCTAGTCCATTTAAAAGACTTCACTCTAATTCACTCCTTTTGCTTATCATGAGCAGGTTTTAATTGATTAACAGATCATTTATATTGCAAAATCAATAAAATAAAGATGTTACTGCTTTTGCAGCCTTGTTTGAAACTTTATTGTTGGTTTAGTGTTTTGTCTAAGTTTTTTCTGGACTATTTAAAGAAGCAAAGTATTAACATTAAGAATACAGGCATTTCAAGTGAATCGTAAGAATATTCATAGGCAAAGTTATCAGGTTGATCCCCTGCTGTAATTTTGGGTGATATGCATTCAGATACAAATTTTCCACCTTAGGTAATATCTGTGACATAAGTCCATCATGAACGTCGAGTTCTATTTCCTCAGAACACTGGAAGCATCTTTACTCAGTTCAACATGTCCAGTTCTAAGGATGAGGTTCATTTTATTAAAAATTGTCTCCTGTTTCAGACAGGCTGTGTACCTTCTGCCTTAGCTCTGTTTCACACCATGTGCTAGGGACTTGAACTGATGTCTGAAAGCATCAATAATACAAAACATTGTTGCAGTGCACTATAATGGCCATTAAAATACAGTGTATGGATCTTTCAACAGTCCTGGGAAATTTAGGTTAGAAAGGTCATGTTCAGCCTGAATGCCTGAAGACACGGGCTCATAAATTATTTAAAAAAGCTACTGTGAACATGTTTATAACCATTATTAATAGTTTTGCTCAGTTATATAATTAAAGTGCAGTGTAGCTAATTTATCAACAATGTTATTTCTGCCTCTACTTAAAAACAGTATGCTTTGCTTGTGGAGTTATTTATGCCTTCCTTTTGCTTCAGAGGTACAGACCATTCATTTACTACTTCTCATTGCATATTGTGGAAAAGATTTAAAAGGTTCCTCCAAACTACAGAGATTTGCTGAAACCAGCTTTCTGTCATTCCATTTCTAGCTTTTTGACTCACAAAATGCTAGTTTTCTTTCCCATTGTTTGGACAGAGGCTTTCCTAAAATAACGTGTTTTTTTTTTTAAAATAACCAACACTGTTAGGAAGGCCAATTACGTGATTTCAACAAAGCAAATAATATATGTCAGTGATACTTTACATTAGACTGATACTTGTGTTCAATCTTCTTATAAGACCACTTGCAAAAAAGTTTGACTTCTTTTGTGGACCTAGAAACATCCTCCTGATTAGCATCAGCTTTCCTGATCGTTGACGTCATAAAGCATCCATTTAAGATAATTTTTGATATCTGAGCGTGAATCATTCAAATACATATGGATTCACACTGAGTTACAATTAGTATTCTCATAGTTTTCAGATACTTACTGCACCATTTCCTTCCAATAGCTTCCCACTAACCACAAATGATTATGGTTATCTTTCTAGCCATAGATGACTGGGCTCATCTTCCCTTGAGTTTTCCTTGTGACCTGATCATCCAAACTACAAGAAGCTGATACCCGAGGCTGATGTGGTACCTAAGGGGAAGAAAAGGCATTGTAATCTTTTATGGTAGTTCCAAACCATTCTCATGAAAGTGAAACGACTAGAAACTCCTCTGCCTATAGGTTAAGGTGTTCCTGTTGTGTGTTTGACTCACTGTGACAGAGCCAGGAACAAAAGTGTGTGTCTTGTGGCGGGGCAAGTACTCAAAACCCATAAGCCTCCAAAATCTCAGCACTGGGATATAGTGATACAGTCAAACCCAACACAAATCAAACTGGATATTTGGGTTTGGAATGTGCTAAAAAAAATTGCTGTGCTAAAAAATTTCGGTTTACCATGGTTGTAATTCTTATATCCATAAATATTTGCTTTAAATGTATTTAAGGTAGGGGGACTCTTTTTTTGGTTCCCTCTATAGCTACAGGGCCAGAAATACCTTAAATGAAACAATAAATAGAGGTAGGCAACAAGAGCAAATTGCTGCATAGATACATGGCTGATGTGCTGGAACAGCAATATAAAATTGATGCCTCAGAAACAAGACTGATTTTTAGCATAGATTAAAGAAGGCCAAATAGGTAAGAGACATTATGAAGGTATGAGCAATGGGAAAAAAAAGAGTTTATGACTTTTATTATTGCTCTAGTTTTGTAGATATTCCTTAACAGTTATACTACAGATGTAAATGAGATCATCACAAGGAACCAGAATGCCAGGATATTTAAGGCTCAGAAAGTGTCAAGCTGGTAAGATTCTACTAAACTTTTTTACTGATTCTTGCATGTACTTCTGTATTTAATGCAGATGTGGAATGTATGCAAAAGTGTGAAAGTGCAGTCTATGTTACTGATGCTGACACAGATGCATATAATATAAGTAGGTAAGTGATGCAAGACAGAAATTTAGAACTATTAAAAAAATTTAATTGCTTTTAACATAGCAAATACAGTATGTTTAATCTTCGTGACATACTCTTCAAACCATGGTTTAGTGCATGGTTGAAATTTGACTGCCTCAGAGTCAACATTACCCGTTGTACTGAATATGAGGCTCGGAATGAATGTACCTAAATCACTGGCAGCTTGCATTTTAAATAGCTCTGAGAATTCAGGGTGGCAACAAATCCTACTTGCCACTGGGGTGATATTTTTGGAGCATCCATGGGAGGTTTTTTGGTCATCCTGTCTGTGTGATCAGGATCGTGTTGTCACTGCAAGGACAGATAGGCACAGTGTGCTGGAGCCCTTCTCTCACTATGTCCTAAGGTGCAGGGTGCACCCAGAATTTTTCTCACAGTGATCCTATCCTCTTCTGTCTGAGTTAGCCCTGAAGGCATGCTCCAGAGGGTGAGCATTGTAGAGGTTTATAGACTTTGGTTTCAGATTGTCTCCAGAGCCCTTCCTGACCCACCGTGTAATAGGCGATGCCACTGAGGTTAACTGTTTAACTGTCTACTTCACTGAAATATCTCCAGGTACAGTAGGGACTAGAACTAGCTGAAAAATTGAAGTGTGTTCATCTCTTGTAGTATTTCAAAAGTAAATTGTAAAGTGCTTCATATTCCTGGTTAGGGCTATGAATTAGAAGATGGCTACTTAAGAGCGAATAGTGTGCTCTTATTTGTGTATCTAAATATGTTTTCTTTTTTTTCCTTACGACTCACATTCCGAAAGGCCTCTCAGTCCTGCTCAAAGTGATGAAAGTAAAGCCGAAAAAGGGCTGAGAAAGGCAAACTGTTACAGCAGAATAAGCTTATTGACATAAAGAGTTAAACCCATGCAATTTTAATGGCTATCCTTCACATCATTTAACCCTCTGCTTATGTAGCCATTCTGTGTAGACAAGTTCTTTTAAGTGAACACTTCGGGTTAGAAAAATTCTATCTTAATTAGGGTGTATGTGCATAAAACTTAGATATATCTCTGCATCCTAATAAGAGCCTACCAAGTAGACAAAGGCCTTGTGGGCCCCAGGAATGGTCTTTTGGGTTCCATGTGCTGAACGCATCTTGTGAGCATCCTCAGATACTCATCCTACTGAGGAGAGGCTGTGTGATATATCCATCCAGAAGCTTAGATTTTGTAGATTTCTAGTTGCTGTCTATTTTGTATGAGATTTCAGATTTCATTCCTTGTCAGGACTTCAAACCTGGTCTTTTTGATATCAATCAAAAGCACATTTTCTACTCTGTCCTCATTTACATTTATCTAATGCTTAAGGTCATTTGTGATCATTTGAGTGTATTTCAGCATATGGAATCAGTGAATAATAGATTTCAGCCTCATGCTGTGAAGAAAGATTGTGTTTTTACAAGACACGATGTTGTTTACTGGGTGTTAATAATCACTAATTAATAAACATATCTAGACGTCATAAAATGTTGCATTTTACAGAGTAAAAATGTCAAGTGTTTAACTTCTTCAGTGCAAGAGCATTTGGGGCCTTATTTGCATAAATAAAATAATTAAATTACAAAACAACGTGAAGTACTACATGAAAACATAAGGCTCGTTATAGTAAACACTTGATTTTTAATTCTGCATTCTTAAGACTTTGGCAGTTTTGTTCTAACAGTATAAAGTTTTATAAAGAGTATGCAAATGACTCTAATGAGTGGATCAGTCCTTCAGTAATGACATGTGATGAATGCTGTAACAAAGTTATATGATCCCTTCTCTATGCCTTGAAGAAACTAAAAGGCTGATATAAAGTCCGAAATATTACTGCAACCCTGGTTCACTTTTTCTACAACTGAAAACCTTACTTATATTATGACTATGAGGAGAAAAAAATGAGAATGAGAGCCACAAGAAAATGAAGAATATGTAGTTCTTCATAGGGAAGAGTGAAACACTGGTGTGCAAAGTGACATTCAGTGACTTCTTTTACATTGATTAGATATTGCAGCCAAGTCAATGTTATGGTATATGTAAGTAACTTACTGCAACATCAGTTTAATCTGGAGAAGGTATGTTCTTTGCCATAATGCATCATTTAAATGTGTCCAGTCTTGCAACCTCGTAATGTCCTGTGTAAAGTTTATTATTTTATATATTTATGTATATAAATATAAGTGTATTTAATACATTTTATCTATTTATACATTTTTAATTGTAGGATTATAAAATTATTTTCAGATAAAAGGTAATTCAGAATAGGCCCTTCTCACTGCACCTTCATCTTACCCTGGGGTCTTGTACTCTTTTCCTTGCACATGGAGCAGAAATTATCAATATGAGAGTCAGTTTGTGACTGTTCTGGACATTTAAGTCTAGACTTTGGAAAACATGCCAAAATATGTATGGTGCAAAAAAGGAATAATCCAGTATCAGCCAAGAGAAGTTAGATTAGGACAACCTGCCATACATTTATTTATTATTTGTATTTTCACAAAATGCAATAAATGAGCACTTATCTAGCTCTCTGCCAACTCTTGATTATTGTTTAAAAGTAATGTAAACCAAACTGGCAGTTTGTTGTATTATGTGTTATAATGTAATAATAGATATTTAGTAAACAGTTTACTTCAGCAGCGGATATACAATTCTGTTTTATTTTTAGCTCTCGTGAGCATGCTCAGGATTTCTTGCTTATGTTTACTGGAAGTAGGTACAGTAATGCCACCACGTTACTAGGAGCATCTTGCCATCATGAAGGATATTAATCCCGTGTGTGGGCTTGACGATTTTAGGTTTCACAGTTCAAAAATTATCCATGAATCATGTTCTTTGCCCTATAACTTAGAGTATGAGTTATCCTGATAGCAGTCTTTGTACCATCATCTGTTATTTGTTTGACATTGCTTTATATCATTGTTTTGAACATGTCCACTAGTCAGTAAGAGACATGGTTGTGGCGATGCACCCTTTGATTTGATTAGTAATATATCATGTCTCTATTCATTCTGTAATTAACTTTAGAACCCACACCAAGAGTGAATGACCATGTGACTGAAAGGGGACAATTCCGTCTCCTGAAAGATTGATAGGTTATAATCTTATCCAAGATTTTAGTGTTGCTTACAAATGTAATGAATTTACAACCTTCCAGAACTAAATCTATGAAGAGAAATAGTCTTTCGAAGTACTAAATGGCATCTGGTATAATAGTGGATGAGGTTTCAATGACAGAGCACTATCCTGATTCTGTTCTTATATGTAACTGCCTGCATGTGGATATTTTACCTTACTCCAATATTCTTCAAATGTGCCTTCTAACCTTCCAGGTTTCATCTATTTGTGTAACAGGTTCCACCAACGTAGGACAGCCTTAATAGACTCTCTGTTTTCATTCATTAAAATTACCTGAATGGTACTAAATTCAAATTGAATTGAATTTATTGTGTTTGTCACCATATCAACCCTAAAGGGATCCCTTGTTTTCAACTACTTTTCCAGTCTCCTCGTGTAACACTCTTGCATGACGGCATGTATTGGTAAGGAGGAAGCTGCCAAAAGGAGCATTTCCTGCTCTTTAGTTAGGAAGAAAAGGCTCCTGGTTCCTGTGCACTTCATTTGATCACTTCATGTATGTGTGGGAAGGTACAACAAATGGTCTGTCTGTTCATGTCCATTGTGACGTTGTAGCTCTTTATCACAGAAAGCTCAACTCAGGTGGAAACCATTCCGTACCTCAGATCATACTTGCCCTGCTCTGTATCTTTTTCAGTTTCAATCTACTCATTTTCAGATGACTGTGATCAGTACTGCATTCAAATTGTGCATAAATAGATATATGTAGTGGAATAATTATACTTTTTGTTCCCCTTCTAAAAATGCCTAATGGTGATTTGCGTTTTTCACTGCAGTTGAGCACAGAGCTAATATTTTCATGACACTGTCTGTCACAACATCATGAGCTTTCCAGTGATGGTCAGTTTGGAGACCTTCGTTTTCTTTATCAGGCAAGAATTAATTTTTCCGTTGTGCACTTCACATTTATCTACATTGAATTTCATCTGCCATTTTATTGTCCAGTTACTCAATTTCATCCTTCTGCAATTCTTCAGTCTGCTCTTTTCCTTACTATCTTGAATGACTTCTTAGCATGAGCAAACTTTGCCACCTCAGTGCTCATCTCTTGTAAACATGTTGAATAGAACAGCTCCCAGGGGAACTCCACTGATTATCTCCCTCCACTGCAAGAATTGACCATTTGCTACTACCCTGTTCCCTGTCTTCTGTTCTATTATTTAGCCATGTCAGGACTCTTGTCCAGTGACAGTCTCCTTAATTGCTGTTAGTGAGGGTCTTTGCCAATAGCCTTTTGGGATCAGAAGCAGACTGTGTTACACTTATCTGAATACTTGTTGACGCCTTTGAAGAGTACAAGTTTTGTAAAGCAGGACTTCCTTTGACAAAAGACATATCAAAAAAGGCTTCTGTAGTGAAATGTCTTCAGTTTCTTTTACAGTCAAGTCTTTGCAGTGGTGCAAAGAATTGATTTCACCTTTCTGAGATGTCATTTTCCTCTGTGAGTGCTCATGCTGTATTGCAGTGGTGGGAAGATTTAGCAGAATAACAGTACACTCATTTGTGGCCTGCCTAATTTTATTTTTATATTTCATTTTCCAAGTTTCTGAGTCTTTCTTCATTCGGGTGCAACTTCAGCTTTGCAAGAAATAACATCTTGTTTCTAATAATATCTTCTACTGTGTAGGCATACTAGCTGACTTTCACCAACTTCCAAGCCTCTCTTATTTGTGTGTTTTACCCAGTTGTGTTGTCTTAATTAAGTATATTTTAAATTTCATTGTAGTTTTGTCTGTCTTCTTTATGGAGCCTGATAAAACTACACAAGAAAAAAAAGTTAGCAAGCTTTTTAAAGATATTTCTATGTGTTTAGAGTAACAGGGAGAAAACCTGGGTATTAGCTGAAAATATGACATTGCATTATTTTAAATAATTCATGCTTAAATCTTTGATTATCTCATGATGGTCTCCTCTTAGCTTAAGAAGCATGGTCTTGGTAAAACTATTCCTCTCGTACTCTTTCGGGCTGTACAAAAAGGTTAGGGAGAGATCACCAATGTGAAAAGGCTTAGATCTTTCTTCCCAGGGCTTTAAAAGAAAATGTTCTTGAGGTGTTAGAATCGAAGATTATTTTATTACTATGCTTTTTTGTGTATCCATCTTTTTTTAGCCAACTTCTACATTGTTTCCTAGTTTATGTTGTTACCATTGTACCTTTGTCTGTCCTTCCTTGTCTACCTTCGCTCTATCTTAATAGGCAGTCATCAAGTACATCTTATGCACTTTCAGTAGACTCTGTCCTTCACAGGCACTTTTGGCTAATCTTTGCTGTGTCAAACTTTAAATTTTGACAAAATATGATGCTTACAATGTTATCTTTGTTTATTTCATTGATATTCAGTTAATAGTCAGTTACTCAAACATTAACCAAGGATACTGATACCAAGGGTTCAGGGAAGGAACAGAAGAGTGAATTAGGGTCTGGAAATGAGACAGTTAAAGAGCTCTGTTTACTTAACTTGTCAAAGAATGACTTGACTGTTAAGAAATGAATTGATTTTGTTCTGAAAGTCTCATGTGGAGAAAAAAAAAGTCTTTAACAGAAGATCAGTCTTTAATCTAGCTTACAAGTACCTAACAAGATGTAGAAATTGAAGCTAGGCAAATTCAGTCTAGAAAAAAATGAGATTTGACAGAATGAGAATACATAAGTACATCTTTCTATGGGAAGTGATAGTTTCTTAAGCAGTAAATGTGTTTGAATCAAGTTCAATATCATGCTGAAACATGTATATTAATTTCCTGAGCTATATGGGCTTGATACAGAAATCTGATATCTTGGATGTTTATTGTGGTCCCTTCTGCCCTCCAAATTAAAGCACCTGTGAATTACATCTTCTCTGCTGCTTTTACTTTTTCCTCCGTTTAGTCTTTCTGGACCTGCCTGGTTCACTTCACATTCTTATTTTTTTTCCTTCTGGTTCTCTTGTTTATCCCCCACATATTCATGGATAGACTATTTTCCACAAAGCAAGAAACTGTCTTCTTTTCCATCATATTTTAACACAAATCACTGATCCTACCAGTGTGGTTGTGCCACATGTGCTTATGTTGTCTCTCACTTTGAAATTATGTGTTGTTTTATACCATATCATTCTGAATTAGAATGTGAGAAACATCCATTTTTTGCATAATGTTCTTCATGAACCTTGCTAAAAACAGTAGCCAGTCTCCAAATAAAGGCTGATCTAGAATGTATTGATGTAGAGGAGGGATGTGAAAAAGCAAATTCACAAACACCACTGGCATTTTTTTATTAATAGCATTTTTAGACAAGATATTATCACTTCTTTTAAATAAAGAACCACACTTGTGGTGAATGTTGGGCTGTGATGTGTCTACAAAATGGAAACATTTATTCTACAACAGTTGTATTTACATGCAGTGCATAATTATGTCCCAAAAATTTAGGAGCTTTTAATACACAGCAAATGTGTAAGTGTTAGGACTGTTATTTTTCAAGACAAAACTGTAATGTTCCCATCTGAATTTTAGCAAAATATGTTGTACAAAATAAGAGAGAGAAAATATGTTCTTAGAATAAGGAATAAGGGAAACATGTAACTTTATCATGTGCTTTTTAAAGGGAACTTTTAGGCAGGAAAACCTAGATAGGGTAATAGAATCATAGATTATCTCAAGTTGGAAGGGGTCCATAGTTGGTTTGGCTGTTTTTTTCTTCTCTTTTATTACCATGTTGATATGCTGAGGTTTCATCATGTATTGTTTTACCAGACACTGTATAAAGACAGAGCAAAAGGGCAATTTGTGTTAGAGAACCTGTGGTCTAAGACCAGAGATAGATGGTGATATATGATAGATAACAAGGATAACTGAAGTCAGCATGATAGACAGAGTTGGAGGCACAAGAGCAGCCTAGCCTCTTCTCAGTTTTTGTAGGTGCTATTTTAAAGGACAGTTTCAAGGATAATGGAGTTTGTGAATGTTCATGGATAACATAGTGAAAGAAAGGTGTACAGGTGCTTGCTTGAAAAGTTAAGTGGAAGATGTAGACTAGTGTTAGGGCTGATTAAAGAAGGGACTTGTCCTTTCAGTATTGAATGAGAGATAAAAAGTAGGGAAGTGAACTTGTGAAAGCACTTGGAAAAGATGACTTGCAACGTACCTGGAGGACTACAGAGAAAGGTGACAAGATCAGAGTTATAGGCAAGAAAAACAACCTTTGCAGCAGCCTACTGAAGAAATATTAATACAGCAAGACTGAATTTTCCAGAGAGAGAACAATATTGTGATGTTTAGATGTAAGTGATGATATAGTCAAGAGTTTGAGTGGATTGGTAAGAAACTTCTCAGAGATGCTATACAGAGAGAATAAGCAACAGAGATGAGGTATGCAGATACAGAGAAAGGTCTAAACTCTAGATTACAGGTTAGAATTATTTGTTATGTCCAAAGGGATCCGGAAAATGTGGTAACAATGCCTTCTGGTACTTTAGAGGTAGTGAGCTTCTCACACTGATGCTGTGGAAAACACTGAGTTTAGAGTCTGTATACACAGTATGACGTAGAGAAATGGGTAGTTTGGTTTAGCTTTTATGGATGAGATAGCCCAAAAATAAAATTCAGAGGAAGAAAAATTGAAGTGGAACATTGTGAAATTATCAGAAAGACAATAGAAGATCACATTTTAAAAATTATTAGAGACAATTAAAAATCCAAACAGAAAACAGTGGAATTAAAAATAAGATTTTACTGGGCTGAAGAGCAAAAAAATATCCAGGAGAGTGAGGATCAAGTGCAGATTTTGAGCCCAGCTGAGAAAAGTCATTGATACACTTTCACAATAGCAAATACGTGACATGGCAGTTGCCAAAACCTCCAAGGACATTGTTAGAAGAATGTGTCCATCAGCAATTGTGAATATCTCAATATCACCTAGAAATGTAATATAAAAGGAAGAATGGTTGATGTTGGGTACCTATGGTTGAAAACTTTACTTTGGTCCTTTCAAACCAGGTATGCACTGTAGGGAATATATATAATGGATAAGAATGCAGAGTAAAGTGAAGCAATGAAAGTAAGGAAGGAAGAAGGTGAAAGAAGATGGAGAAATAAGAGCAGCCCAATAAGAGCATAATAAGAAAGGTAGGGAAATTATAGTAGGCAAATTAGCAAGACATCTTAGAGGAGTTGTAATGAAAGGTGTACACATTGCCACTATGACTAAGTTAAAATCCATCTTTTTGATTTTTATGCAAAACTAAGAAATCTCAAACAAAGATCAAGGTGTGGAGAAACATCCTGATGATGCCTTTTGTTAATGTGTTACTGAACTTGCTTGGTTAATGTCATGTAAAATGTCATCTAAACCCCCAGACAAAATCTATTACCTGAACCTGTATACTTTCCAATTATAATGCTTTTCAAAGGCTGAAGCCTAAATTAAAATATGAAAAGAAGAGGTGGGTAGATAGGGGTTCTTGTTAGCTGTTCATCTGCTAATTGGGACAATTTTTAAAATCTTTATTAAAACTACTAATGCATTTTGAAGCAAGTGGGGCTTTTGTGTCTCTTGTCCTTTTTTCTAATTTTGATTTTTTTTGTCTTTATCTGAGCAACTACTTTTCTGCTGTTTTGAGAGCCATTCTAGCCTGTGCCATTCAACACAAGAACATCTCAGAGGAACTTGGAAATGTTTCAAATTTTAACAGTCACAGACTTAACCTGTTTTTTCTCATATAAGTTACCTGACTAGACACACTAGGAAGACAAACACTGAATAACAGAAGTTGTATATAATAGTAGTGAAGAATTTTGCATGAGAAATAAAACCTGGTAGAATCAGGTCCTTTGTTGTAGATTGCTGAGATACTTTACCAGTGTAAGAAAAAGAGTGTCGACATTTGTCAGGCTATCCTCCATAAATTAGAATTACAGTACAGGGGAAGCCTTGGCTGCTGTAACTATCCCTGCAATGTTTGCTATTTGTTCTGGATTTTTTCTTTGAAATACATTAGGCTATTTAGAGATACATTTTTGTACTTATAGTCTCTATTTTCTTAGTTGATCTTTTTGTTCTTTTATCATAATTCTTATATCTTGACCCAGTCACATTTTCTGGCTTGCCTGTCAATGTTAAAGGTAAATCGGGGGGAGAAAAAGACTAATTGCTTTGATTGTTTGTGTTGTATGTTGTTTGAGGTTTTTTTATGAATTCATTGCTTTAGAATGGTGTAAGGTTGACTGCCTAGAAAACTAAAGCATCAGGGTTTTTTTCAGACTACTTTGACATTATACTTTATCCCTGACCTGGAAAAGCCACTTCTGCATGTGGAAGGATAGTTCATTCTCCTTAGCTCATTCAGTCCTTGTCCTTTTTGCTAGGACTACCATCAAGATTGCTAATTATAGTAATAGGTTTGTGGCATGGGTACATTTCCTCTGAAAACTGGTCAAATTCGTTTGATGCAGGCCATATAGCAGCCATTAGCAGGTACCAAGTTTCAGCCACCATCACTTTGACCTAAGTAGATGCTGAACACTATTTTTCCCTTGCATCCTACTACATTTTCAGTGTTCTGCTTGTAGCCAAAAAAAGCTTCCAACTGTTTTATATTTTCACTGGGTTTCAGACCCTTTTCTGCTGAAAATAAGTTGCCTGTTTTCGATTGCAGGAAACTAAACCTGCATGAGTTAAATAAGCCAACAGAAAATACATCAAGAGTGGGCTTTACACAGCCTTAAATATGTTGGTTTGTTGGGGTTGTTTTTTTTTAAAGAAAGCCGTCAAAGATACGGCTTGAACAGAAACACAGAGTAAAGCACATTTTTCAAATTTACAAAATCATTTCAATTGTTAGTACTGTAGCATCTTCCCTCAAAAGAAAGGCATAAAAATATTATAACTTTCAAACTTACATTGCTGGAAGAAAAGTAGGTTCAGAAAAAAAGTGGCTTACCTCAACAAATTTAGCATCACTGGAAAGGAAAAAGAGGAAAATATTAACAAGGCTTGCATTTTTTTCATGTTGGCACTCAACATGATACTGCTATTTAAGGGACTTTTTTGTGGCATTTTTACACTTAAGTCTACTTCTTTGAAGGGAAGTCCATAAAAACTGAGTTTTTAATTCATTCTGTTGCTTTCGCTTTTCTGAGTTTCCTAGCAGTGCTTTTCTTTAAATGGAAATGCAATCAGCCCTTACTTCATGGTACTTCAGTGTTTCTTTCAGGTCTGACCACTAAGTCCAAGAGTCACGTCCTTAGGAACCCATGAAAAAAATTATTGTTCCTCACCCTCTTACTACATATAGATACATGCATTTAGATACATCTCGTTACCTTTCACAGAGTTGTTCTGCAATATCAGTGGGGTTTTTTCTGTGCTTTACACTCAGGAATTTTGTTTGGATTCCAAGAAGTTTTATGGCTAGTTGATGGTATTTCTGTAAGTCCTGACTCTGATTCACTGCTTTCATTAGCACTAGAATTAAAAATAGCTGATTCTGATTCAGAGTCAGGCTGATTCTGACATCAGTGTTAATGACGTAATAGTGCTGGCTCTGGGCAGAATTGATTCCCTGGTATGTGGGGGCACAGCTGCTTTACAGGTGCAGGTGCAGATGTTTTATTGCAGCTCCTGCAAATTTGTGGAAGCATTAAACAGCTAATAGGTAGGGTAGCTACCAAAACAGTTCTGGAGGTTGCATTGCACTTCACATCCCCTGGCTGTGCCTCCCTTACTACTCATTCTTGCACTAAGCTAAAGATAGCATGGATAAATATGTACAGCTTGCAGTTCCATCTCTCCCACCAGCTATGTCCTGCTCGAGATCAGGATGAGTCCCGTTGGTATTTATTTTATACAAATTTTCTCTCATTTATGTGATTGATTAGGATGAGTCATGTTGGTATTTATTTTATAGAAATTACCTGTAGTTTACAGGGTTATTTCCCAGAAAGAATAAAGATTTTCCTGTACCTTTGGAAAATTTATGGCAAAGTTGGTATTAAAGATATTGTGTGTAAATTTGTCATTGTCCTTTGCATAATGATGGTATCTTCAGGAATGCAACTGTGCTGAAGCTAGAGACCGAAAGCAGCCCTTGTACTAGGCAGGAAAATGGAGGAAGATTGGCTTATGGCTGGATGTCCCTTGGTTCACTCCTTCTAGCAGTGCACCTGCCAGTCATGTTGCACCACCGCTCATGCTCCTAGCAACTCGTCAATTCCATATTTTGCTCAGCACTATGGTTTGTGAGCTTTTACCTACCCACACAAACTCCTTTGTGCCTACGGTAGGTGTGCACAGAAAATGCTGTGTTTTGGATGCTCAGCAGAGACCTGACAGTAACACGAGGGAGGGTTGTTGGGGTTTTTGCAGGAGGAGGCACCTGTGCTGCCTTCCAAACTGCATGTGTGAATTATAGTAAATATATGGGTTAAAAAAATTGTAATTCAAATCTCTATAGTGGTACTGATCAGATCTCTGTTTCTGTAGCAATGAGAACCAAAGGTGGCCTTTTAAGGCTCACAGTTCTTCTACCAATTTCCAGTTATGCTTCAGGATTCTTAAAATATTAGAGTGCGTGCTTTAAACCTACAAAACTTACCTTTACCTAATTTTCACCATTCTAACCTAAGTTTCCACGGAAACAGGGTTGAAAAAGCTGCTGGTAGCCAGCAGGCAGCCAGCAGCTGAGAGTGAGAACTCTCCTTTGTCACTTTCCACTACTGGATGCCTGCTGCGTGCCAGTGTGCAAAGCTACCTAGGCTTCTAAAATCTGGATTACTTTCAATTTGAGGGGGAAAAATTAAATTAATCTACTCTTTTCTGTCTTTGGATTGTCATAGTAAATTCCAGGAGGGCAAATGGGCTAATGAGTCCTGATCTGTTCAGTTACATTGAGCCCCACATAATCAAAGCTTTCCCAACCAACTGGGCCTCTCTTTTCATAATTTCCATGTTTGAAAAGCATTCTGTCTCAAATTTTGTGTCTGTGCACTTGTATGTGCATATTGTGGTACTTTAGTTCTTTATGGCTCTGTAACTATTTATCTACGTATTTACGAGCCTTTTTTACATACAGTATAGTCAATGTACAAAATTCCCTTTTTTTTCCCCTGTATACTTAGGGAGCATTTCTGAATGAACATATTATAAACTGATCCTCGGTTAAATATTAGGAGTAGGATGTGAATGGAGATGGCTTTTAACCAGAAGTAGATTATAGCTGCGGAAAGACTAAAGGGTCTATTTGGTCAAGACTCATACAAAACTGAGATAAGCATGCACAACCTGACAAGATCAGATTAGACCCTTCCCCCCACAAGTGCTTTTCCCATAAATATTTATCTACTTTCTATTATAAATAACCAGGAAATGAAAAAGAAGGATAAATTCTTTTTTTAAAAAATAGCCTAGAAATAGAAATGCAGCTTCAAATCGTCAGGGTAATGATATTTTAAGTATGCAATGAATTCCAATACTAGTTGCTATTTTTTTGATGGAAGCAAAGTACTGAAATTCTTTGTGGCAGCTACATAAATCATTGCAGCTACATAAATGGCAGCATTTATATACAAAGAAGAACTTTGTACATATGTGTATTTCTGCCTACTACTGGGTACCTTAGAATTAAATAGCTTATCACCTATGAGAGAATAGGTGTTGACAGAGTTAGCACTGCTGTATTTTTAAGCTTGCCTGAGGTGACATACCTGGCAATGAAGTTAAGCTTGGCATTTTTTCACCCTGTCCCTCCTCCCTCCAGCCCAAGTGAATGCTCACTTCATCAATGAGAAACACGACTGTCTTGCCTGCCAGATGTAACAGAGATCCATGAATTCACATCTATTCTGCAGATTTGTGTTTCATTCAGATTGTCAATACTTTGACTTCACTTCCTTGTGCAGTAGTGTTAAGGGTAGAAATCTGAAGCTGTGCATGTGCCACTAATTCAAAAAAGCATATTTGTTGGAGATCCACTCATCAGAACCTGTGAGGATTGCCTGTTATAATGAAAAAATAGCTCTTTAGCTTTGAGATTTAAAACCTTAAAAATGTACAGAATAAGGTTTTTACATCTTTGAAAGTAACGTGTGCACTTTTAAAACCACTTCTGTGTCACATAAGAATGATATTAATACTTTTAAAATCTCAAGATGAAAAATGTAAGTCCTTTTTTCTTTTCTTTTCTTGTTTTTTTTTTTTAAATATTTTTCCTCTAGCATTTTACGATGGGATAATGAGACAGATGTCTCTCAACTGGAAGGACATTTTGACATTGTTATGTGTGCTGACTGGTAAGTACATAAAAATCATAAAACTCAGGTTAGAAAAATAGCTTTGCTGGAGTAATTGTACTGTGCTGCTTGCTGATGGCTAAGCAAAGTCAACAAATGAAGCACAAAGCCACCTTAACCTCAACAAATTAATATTCATCTCCATGTGACAGTTATAAGGTAGTCTTCTATCACACAGTAACTTCTACCACATTATTTCCCAAAGATTGATTTTGAGAAGCATTTCCATTTTCTGGAATTGCCTCTGTTTCATGCTTGACGTATCAGTAAATGGACGACTTAGGCAAATTGCAAATAATTATGGCTCAGTGAGGAACAGTCTGGAGAAAAGGGAGTTTATCAACACAAACAGCTCAATTAGCTTACTTCTTAGGAAAGATCTGACTATTGATATAAGGGGATATGTTTTTTGCTCCCTGGAAAATCTTTCAAGGGAAAAGAGATTTTCAAACCCCTTTTTTCCTACCGCCACATTCTGTTCCTTAAATCAATTTGACATCAGTATTTGTAGGTACAGGCTTTATATTATTTACACAGGCACATGTTAATTGTAAGGTAATTCGTAGTAAGAAAAGAAGAGTCCAGCACTTAATTTTGAAAAGGTAGATGCATGTTGCAGTATGGTATATTTAATAATTTATGCAAATAGATTTGATTATTGACACAACCCTTTTCTGATACTGGATTTGTGGGATTGTGCTGTGCTATATTTGCTGCACACTGGCTTTAAAAAGGGTATAGTGTCAATTATTTGTGTTACATAAATGTAGACAGTGTAAAAAAGAGCTGTACAAATTTTATTTAGGAGAGTAGTTATTTTTAAATGAATCTGTCTTTCCTTCGTGCATATTTGTTCTCCACCCTTTAAGTGTTCAAAACAAACAAAAACAGCTGTTTATGTTTTGTGGCACATTACTCTTGTGAGAGACCAAATTCTGAAAACAGGGACTTCCTAGGACAGCTCAGTTCAGCAGTTTTCTGTACCTTACTAAGAATTAGTTAAAGGAAAAGGCAAAGGGAAGTACGAAGCTGCCTATTGTCTTTTTAAACAATGTTCTTTTTAAGTGGCTTCTTATAAAACATTCCTCTAAAGCTTTTTTCTTTTTCATGTTTTGCTATTTAAGCAAGCTCTTCTTATTTGATTTTTTTCATGTTTGGCTATTTAAGCAAGCTCTTCTTATTTGAAAAAACTTACTGGTTTTGTATCGCACTGAAGAAAGCACGTTTAGTCATCTTTTTGCCTTTTTCTAATACCTATTTGTTGACAGAATGCAACAGTGCTTCATTTCTCTTAGCATTTAATTTCAGAAAAGTTCTTTGTTCCCAAAAAGGACAGAGAAGGGTTTCTAACTAATCGCTGATAATGTGCCTCAGAGATGCATCATCTGATTAAAATAAGGAGCTAAACAACACCATATGATTTCAGCAAGTAATTTAGTAAATGCCTTCCTCACCAAATATTAGAATGGATACTCCAGGTTTCATTGCACAGATGAAGTTAATGCTGGACAGGATTAGATCAGATTAAGTATGAAAGTCAGATCAGAGTGCTGGCGGACATGAGCTGGAGGGCTGCAGTCTTCTCGGAGGCTTAGACAAGGCTCACATATGGATGTTCTCCAGATTATGTGGGTGAAGCAAGGTCTTGCCAAGAGATTTAGAGTTAAATTTGTTCTTCACACAAATATCAAAACAACCTGGCTGTGCCGTCTCTTGTATTCTTGATACTCACACCGTGTCATCCTATTTGTGCTGGGAGTACAGCAGAGTGGAGCAAGATTTAAGTTGGTTTTTTTCAGTAATATTCTTGCCTAGTACTCCTCCCAGTCTGTTTGGAAATAGTGTAGTTTCTTTAGGAAACAAAGAATCAAACATGACAGGTAAAATACATAATGCATTTGCAATCCCTGCATTTTGTACATTTATTTTGAAGCGCTTAAGATGCAGGTAAGTGTATAAATATTTATAGAATTCTAAAAAAATAAATAGAAATATGCAAGTTAGTTTAAAGTGTGTGGGTTTATTCACAAATTATCTCTATTTTCTTATTGCAAGTGCCCATATATATATATATTTATTTTAATATGCATGAAAATCCCTATATAATTTATTTCTTTCAGGAATCATTCAGTTATGGACACTAGGTTCTCTGGTACATGAAAAGGCTGGGGAAAGAAATGTTCCATGCTTTATCAAACTCAAATCATCTTTTCATTTTCATGTATTTCTCTTCCAAGATATAGAATCAGTTTGAGAACTGTTGGCAGGATTTTTGCTCTCTGAATTTTTTGGGCTGCCATTGAAGAGGAAAAAAACACCCTTTTCTTCTGGCTCCTCGGCTGAAACCTGAAGTGTGCAGCGATAAAAACAGATAGAATAGATTGCATTTAGTTTAACACCATCATATAGCTCATTGTCAGTCAATAAAATCTGAGATTAGAACAGAGAACTAGAAAGCAAAAAATCTGAGTTCAAATATTAGGTACATGGATAAATTTTTATTGAAGTATTTCCAGCAAGGGTGATATTGTCTGATTCTCTGAATAGCTAACCAGTGGTACTGCTTGATCCCATTTACATGAAAACAAGCTCTATTCATAAACATATTCCAAATCCACATGGAGATTCAAGTAAAAATGTACATGATTACAGCAAGCAGCGATATGTTTATATTCATATATTTACAGTCAGACTTTCATAAACCTTGTGTGCAGGAGTGGAAAATAAGTTATTTCCCAGAACAAACAGTCTATTAGTTAACAGCTAAATTTAGTACCTCAACTAGATTATAAAATAAATAAGAGGCAAACTGTGAAAGCTAGTCATTATTTAACCATTCAAGATTTTGACAATAAACATAGTTTCATGGTTCAG
>NW_008683212.1:101548-102294 GCF_000695815.1 Acanthisitta chloris
GTCAACTATGAAATAAAATTAAGGAAAAAAATCATGGTGAGGTTACACCTGGAAGAAGGATACAATGAAAAAATACTGAAATAACAGAGTCTTTAAAGTCTATCTACCCATCTCATATTTTTGAGGGGGAATTTTAAGGCCAGGTGAGGGCTGCCAGAATTGTTGACTTTCATTTGACCTACACTTGCGGATATGAAGTCATACAGGTGCTGGAATTTTGAGTATGAATGGAGGAGGAGAAATAACAGGCATGTCCATGGACAGGCCAAACCCAAGACTCTTCCAAAGCTCTTGAGAGCCTCATATTTCTGATCATTTAAACCGTGTATGTACTTTTCTTTATTGAGGAAAAGAATTTCTGAGGTTCTTAATCCAAAGAGAGTGTCAAGGACTGAGGCAATAAAAAAAATCTTTAGCTTTCACATTATTGTAAAACAAGTTTTCACAAATAATTGAATGTAGAGGCAGTATAAGGTTTAGAACCCCATATTGTTTTGGAAATGCATAATGTCCCACTTTATTTACTTAGAATGATTTTGACACATACATAAGTAGTATTTGCACACAGAGGCCAGAGGGAGCTATCCCACATTGCTTTTATTGCTGAGATTTTTGCTGAAGTCATGGGGAGTCATGGCTTCACCAGGAATGTAGAACTGAACTGAAAGTATTCTTTAAATATCTTAAAATATATCAATCTTGTCACCGTTAGTTTATTTCACTTATTATAAGGAAATCTTTTGCAG
>NW_008683212.1:102316-112316 GCF_000695815.1 Acanthisitta chloris
TTTATTATTCATTTTAAGCCTGATTTCTTGCACACACTTTCAAGTACATTGGAATCTGGCTCCATGGAAGTAAGAGTTTTTTCGATTTATATCACCCATGAAGTTGAAGGCGAACAAAAAGATAAATGGCTCTATACATTAGACACTATACATGAATGTAATAATGTCTGATGTACACCTGTAAACTAAACTCTTTTATCAGTTGCAAAGCATGCAAAAAGAAAAGTAAGTTCACATCATAGCCTATAAAATCTGAGTGTATGCCCCTTGTTGCAAGACACAAGATAAAGGGGTATCAGCATGAAGCGAACTGAAAATCTGCTTGGTTTTTTAATATGTTTCCTTGTGGCTTCTGTACAGTTTTTGGTATAATCTTTCATTTTGGTTTTAATGGTAATTTAAAAATAAACAAAAAAATAAGAGAGAAGAGAGGTGACAAGGTAGACTGCATGTTCATCTAGATTTTACAAGTTAAGAGCATTGCCTAAACAAAGGACAAATCATCAACTGTGTTCTCACCTCTCTACTGCTGTGATTGGAAACTTCCTTGCTGATGACAAAACCTTGCTATTCCTGTCCTGAGCTGCTGCTTTCACAGTCCTTACTACATAAACATGAGATATTACCACTAAAGTAATGGTAGGCTAAGCCAATTTGAATTGAGGTGTGAGAACTGAGTGTGAATTGGTTAGAACAAGGCATTATTTAATTTTACTGAGCTGTTCACAGAATCACAGAATTGTTAGGGTTGAAAGCGACATCTGGAGATCATCTAGTCCAACGCCCCTGCCAAGGCAGGGTCACCTAGAGCAGGGTACACAAGAACACACGTGTTGAGAGCTTGGAAGGATGCTCTCAGGTACCTCTTCAGTATGCTGAGGTAATATTTAGTCATACAAATTCTACTGGTGAGAGAAATTGCGTGACTAAATCCCCTTGCATGGGCCAAATCCTGTGCTGTTCCTGTCTGCAGCACAGATTACCTAATGATTTCTTCAGGATTTTCCCCATTCAAGGTATCCCCCGATTCAGAGGGAGGATAGAGATGTTCCCTGGAGTCACTGCATTGCATTAGCATTGCTTCCAGCCTTCTCTGCTCATTCTGGTCAGAGTAAGTGGCTCACAGAGCAACAAGTCGGAAATCACAATATCGGAAACTATTTTCAGTTGAAGTAGGTCATGTTCCCAACAATAGGCCTCTTGGAGGGCAAGGACAGCTTGGGGCAACTGTCTCAGGTTATCTGTATTTCCTAAGCTAAGAGGGCTAAGAGTCTGCCTCCCATACCACCAAAATATCAGTTGGGCTTGTACAGAAAAGGTATTATTGAGGTTGTCTAATCTAGGAACTCATGTAACCATTCTTAGTTCTCACTCAGTTTTTGGTGAACAAAACGGCCTATATTTCTTTCACTGTAAAGGAACAAGATTGGTTGTGCCCCTGTCTCGTTGTAAAAAAGACAATGGTATTCAGGTCCATGAAAAAGGAATTTTAGCACTAGTAAGCTGCCCCGAGATTGTGTTTCCACTGCAGTGCTTTCAATAATAAAAATATTATAAATGCCCTTTTCATTTGGAATATACTTCTGTTTACACAGGATCCCAGGAAGTCTCAAATGTGTGCTTGCTTTTGATGTTTCACGTTGAAGAAAATGAATTACTTTTAGCTATTCTTTTAGGAGAGGAATCATGTATTCCACTTCTTCTGCAGTTGGTTAAGTTCCCAGTGAAGTAGTGTCTTATGGCATCTATCTGTGTAAGGATCAGCCTGAGGTGAATGTTATTAAAACTCCAAGGAGACTTCAGAGATATCAACTGGTGTTTCAACATACTAAGTTTGAGCACACATTTCTTCAGTAAGATTCTTCCAGTAAGATTCAGCAAGGCTAAGGGGGGGCCAGCATGTCGGTCGCACAAGTTTAAATTTTCTTGTGAGCCAGACTATCACAGAAATTGTTAACTACTACTTCAGTATCTTGAGGAGAAATTCAGAAGGACATACTTCTGTATGAAGCGTTCTTTAAGACGTATATGGATACCCACTCTACCAATATTTTCTCAACAACGTGAGGTTCTGCCCATTTTTAGTGATGAAATTTGGTCACTTACATGTTTTCTGATAGGCTTTTGTTTGTTTGTTTGTTCCTGAGTAGCAGCTCTTACACAGCTGCTTGGCACTATGATATGTAATATTGTATTCTTCTTGGTTGCTGTGGAGTGTCCTTACCTGAATAGCCACACATATTCTGTGTTTATGAGTGGCTTGTGGTTGGCAGACTACTTTTTTTCTCTTCAGTGTTTCCATATATTCTTTATATTCTTTCAGAAATTTCAAACCTGGGAAAAAATTACCCACATCTCGTCAGAAAAGAAGTTTGAGAATAAAGGAAAGTATAGAAAAAAAACTCAGAGAAAGGATAAAATGCCATGTAGTGTGAAACTTGAGCTTGACACAAGCTGGGAAGCAGTTTTATTACAGAGAAAACGTGGGGAGGGGGGTGAGAAAAAAAAATCACATTATCTGTGGCCTGCTTGATAGAGTTTCTTATCTGAATCGCCAATATAAATGCAGCCCACTGTAGTAAGGACTGAAAAGCATCAGTTGCTATCCGATGGTTGTTCACTAACCATTGTAAATGCACTCATCCACAGTAACTACATGTCCACAAATATCTAGTCAAGAGTGATTGGCACCCTGGTTGCCACTATTAGTATATACATTAAGGTACTGAGGGGCATGAAGAATGAATTATCCCCTCAAATCATGAGGTAATCATGCCAGAATAGGGCTGAGCGTGTTGGCAACATTGCATGGGAAAATTGACTCTGCTGCTATCCTTGCGGGACCCATGCTGGAGATGAAGGATTGCACTCTTGAGAGATGACAACTCTCTACAATCTGTGCCATTGTATTTGAACAGTGTTTGAGAGAGAGAGAGGAGGTAGGGTCTTGTAAATCTTTATGAGGATAGATAGACATAGATATATAAATATAACAAATATACATACAGGTAATAAATTAATGCCAAAATTATGAAGAGAAAAGGAAAAATGTACCTTTAATAGTAACACCTGAAATGCAACAGAAAGCCCTTTTAAAAACTCCACCCCCTTGTATAAAAAAAAGTAAAATGCTAACTTTTTATAGTGATACTCATTTTTGATACAGTAGTATTTTAATAGTTAGCTTATAGGATCAGTGAATTTCAGCTGTATGAAGAGCTGTTTCGTGCTGATAATTTAGCTTTGGTTTAGATTCTATTTGGTTTAATGTATTTTTTAATGTTAAAAGTAGCTGAACTGGATAGAAATGTAGACCACAGTTTCTCTTTTACAGCATTGTGTAAACATATGTAATTAGCCTTGTACTTATCTGCATTAGTATCATTAGAATTGAAAACCCATTTTAATCTGGATTCTGTTCTCTTCTCAATGTCAGCCTGTTTCTGGACCGGTACAGAGCTAGCCTTGTTGATGCAATAAAGAGATTACTCCAACCCAGTGTAAGTATGTTTCTATTTTCTCCTGAACACTGGCTTCAGAATAATTAGTCTGTGCACAATGATTGAGAGAGTAATGGAATGGCAGGATTAATGTCATGTAATACTTTAATACTTATTATGTCCAACTTCAATTGAGTCTTCTAATCTATCAGATTCTTTCCTAATCATAAACTAGGAAACTTCTTATACTTGGCCTTCTGATAAGGAACACAGTGGGTAGTAAAATAAATGAAACCGCTTCAAAGATAGCGTCAGATTATTTTTATCAAAGCGTTTCTCAAGTATTTTCCTTTGATAATACTGTCTTCATATTAAAGTAAAATACGATATTGAAAATTTTTATGTTGCCTTCTGTCATTTTTAATCCCTTCAATTGTAACCTTTGTCATTGTGTATTTATTTATTATGAAAGAATATTTTTTCTTTTCATTTATGTTTATATAAAATGAACAAAACCCTTATGCCTATACTGTGGCTTAAAATATTTTCTCTTAAGTAAGCCCTGTGTTTACTTGTCTTATACCTTAGAAAATAATGAACTTGTGCTCTTTATTAAATGATTATATGTTCTACATGAGTGTCACTGAGGAAATACTTTATCTATCTAAATTATTAGGCTGTTTAAATTAGATACCTACAGGCCAAAAAAAATTATCTTATATGCATACATAAAGTGTGTATATATAAAATACATATAATCTTGAATCTCAAAAAGAATGGAAGATATCAAAATGAGAAAGGGAGAAAATCTGAATTAATTGCTCTATGTAGCAGTTTGAAACAGGAATTATATTTTTCTTGGTTAATATCTAAATCTTCCAATAAGGTAAACTTTCCATTTCAAAACCAAAGTATTTCATGCTAGCAATGCATTCTCCAAACTTTATTTAAAATTTGTATTGTACTTTTTGTACAAGAGATTTTCTTTGTAAAAGGAATAGATCCAAACGTGCAAAGGCTTAAGAAACTGAGTCATCTTAGTCATGTAAGTAATCCCATTCTTTGCTTAGAGCGATCAGGTTTCTATTCTTGGTTCTATCATAGACTTTCCTGAGTGACCTAAGGCAAGTTACTTAAGACCGAATTATTTTAATGAGCCGTGGGGCAAGGCTGCCAGGAAGACAGGAGAAATGTAGTCACCCTGAGAAAAAGGTTACCTGGATATTTCTGTCAGTGGCAGCAAGGTGAGGTTAAGCAGCTCCTGCCCAGTGATGCATTCTGACTTTCAAGATGTACCAACAGTCGTCAGAGTGCAGTAATTTTTGGAACCACTGGTGAGCTGGAACACAAACCTGATCCCAGTTTAAAGCAAATGCAGAAAGAAATTTTTTTTCAGCCCAGATCAATGTCTGCAACTAGTTTTCAGGTATCCCTATAGACCACTGTACTGGCTTCATGGAAGGACACTGGGGAAGAAGAGCATGAGTGGCAGGAAGGGAAATGTATAAGAGGTGCTCTGGTAACTGTGGCTTGGTTAGAGCCTCTGGCTGGAGCAAAAGAAGATCTGGTAGTTGATTTCTCTCCTGCTTATAGGTAAACATGGTCTAGTGCTCTATATTGCCAAAACATGAGCACATGAACACGCACACACACACACACACACACACACACACACACACACACACACACACACAGACACTCATTCTTTACCTGGACTGATCAGCCCAACCAGAGAATTTGGTTTAAAAAAAATGATGATAAATTTAAGAAGTGTTCATAGCTCAAGTTCCCATCTATAGACAATTTAGGAATTGTTCACCTGACTTTAAACTAAAACTGGCCTTTGTTTCTCTTTAACTCCAGTCAGCTGACTCAAATTCAGAACATGCCTTTGGTTTTCAGAGCATGTGAGATACAGTCCTTTGTGAATCTAGATGGAGTAAAGGGAGGTGGCTTTTTGTTGTCTGTCTTCTTAGTCTGGCTTGCTTCTGTGCATTGTGATTAATAGCATGGCCTGTATTAATAGCATAGCACTTGCTGTGCATTTTGTACCATGGTTCCTATTTCTTGTCAGCAAAGCTAGTTTAAGAAGTTCTTGCTCCTTGCAGGATTTTTTGCTGCAGGCTTTTGGACCACTATCCAAACTATTTTTAAATTAAATTCAGTTGCCTAATCCACTTTATGAATGGCTATATGGATGGATATCCGGTTAAGGCATGGCCTTGCAAATTATTGTAAATCATAACTAAGAGGACAGCAAACTATTGTGTGGGGTGGTAGCTGGGAGTACAGACACCTTAAATGAGCTCTCTTGTCCATAAATAACGTTGAACAGAGATACCTTCAAGCAGATGCTTTCCTGGTTTGAAAGACCCAAATAAAACACATAGTCATTTGAGATCCCAAAAGAAGATGCAGTCACAAGTACAAAATAGTTGCTAATTTTATTATTCTTGTTAACCTATATAAATCTGAGGTTAACATCAGAGGAGTCTTTACTAAATGGCATTATACTTTGGTTTTTAAAGGAAAAATAAATCGTGAACCCATTTGCCAGCTGCAATAATTACAAAGAGTTTATTGGCATTAGTTTATGCCCAAGCTAAGGCATAAACTTCTTTGATTAAGTTCATTGTTCTACATGAACTATTTCATCTCAAATTTAGAAGTTACATTCACTTTTGGGAAATGTGACAAATGGATAGAATCAAAGATGCATCTAGATGCAAGTCATCCTTCAAATGTAACTAGGATGCAACTAGTTCAGAAGAGTCCAGGGAAAATAATTGCCAACAGTACCAAAAGAAAAAGCAGAGTAAACAGAAAATAACAGGTATCCTTGCAAGGCTGTCTTGAAGGAGAATTTCAGAACACGTGGTATTTGCTTTTTCATTAAGGATGTTATTTATGTTTCTAATGTATTTGTGTTATAATATATTTATTAGAATCCTTATGGCACAGAATGGTGTGTTTAGGTTAAGTTTTTGGTGTCCTTGAAACAGGACTCTGTTGATTTCAGTTATCTGAATCATAGTATTGACCCAATGGGCAGTTGTATTGGTCCAGGAAGAAAGGATCAGAAATTCATGGAGTCATAAATGAGCAGCTCACAGAGCTATGGAGGCAAATTGGTTACAGAGGCAAATGTCACCTGCAATCCAGTTCTAAGAATTAGGCATAGAAATTTTAGAATGCATCTTGAATGGCTGTATTTTATTGCTCTCAAGCTACTTGATTTGATTTGCCACCATTTAGTTGTATTTTTTTAATCATTAAAATGTACTCTTAATTTCAAACTCAAAATAAGCATTTGCTTGTTTGCATATTTCCCTGATTAAGAACATTTTTTTATCAAGGCTTTGATTCTTCTATGGCCTATCCTTTCAAAATCCCAGTGAAGAAAATGGGATGCCATTGTGCTGTGACTAGTACCAGCAAATAAGACTGCATTTAATGACTGAGGAGTAAACTTAGTCATATCCAAAATATGAATGTCTGTCCCATTATCTTACTGTAGCATTTTAGTGACACTTCAAGCTATTATAACTAGTGTTTTTCTCTGTGTTTTGTTCACAATTTTACTGGAAGTATTTTCTCAGTTGCCAAAAGACCATTTTGAACTTTAATCCTGAACTGGGAGATAACTTTTGAATTAGACTTAAATTTGGGATAGTCCATCAAGAGTAGAACTAGGCCACTGGTCTGATTTTTTTTTATTGTACAGCAACCAAGAAACAAGGCACATTTTAAAATTAGAAATGTGAATGCAGCCCCACAACACGTAGCAGAATCGTAGAGATCAGGCAATTGAAAAGAAAGTGCTTTCAACCCAGATTGTGATAGACCAGAATTGGCCAAGTTACCTGCCAGTTTTGAGGAGATTATCATGGTATTAAGACATGATTTCTTGGTTTTTTTTCAATGAGGGCAAGATTCTCAGGTGTTTTAGATACACACTACAGTCAACAGATGAATGGGCTTTTACACCAGCTAAGGAGCTGGCCAAAAGTAACTGTAGTGATTTCTGTAAAAGGCCGTTCTCCATTTTCAAAGTTATTTCAAGATTTCCTGTCTGGTTTTAAGAGATATTTCATATAGTGTTACATTCTATTTTACTGTATGTCTATTTCAAATTTATTCAAAAGTAGTCTGCAGAGAATATGAGAAGGAGTGACTGCATGGGCTCCTGACTCCAGATGGAGTGACAGGATGCTGTTGTATGAGCATTGCTTCCTCACCAGAGCTGCTGGGTCAGTGGCCGATGTAGGGTGCGTGGCCTCCAGCAGTCTCAGTTCACAAGATTTAGTCATACCTGAAGTCCCGGTATGAACCATGTGCTCAGTAAGCCCTGGATAAGGGACATATTTCCTGTTAGAGTGATGAGGGACTCCAGAGGAGTCTCATACTTCTTATGCCAGGAAGGGTCTCTGCAGAACAACATTCTAGGGAGCCTGAGACGGCAGCAGGAGGAGGACTATCCTCAGCTGAAGGCTCCCTTTGCTGCCCACTTCTGTTTGACGACATTAAAGCATGCCAAGGATGTGAGGGAACATGGTGAGTTTCCTGTGTTTAATGTTTTTCATCCTGTGCTGAGCCTATATTCAGACTTAGCATTTATATAAGCACTTCCAGTGCCTTTGGTTGGAGTTACACCCCTTTGCACCTCGCCTTTAGCCACAGAATTAAAGTTACAGCTACACAAATCAACAGAAGTTTAGTTGCTTTGGATAGTGCCCTAAGTCTCCTTTCTGCTTAAATTTAATATGAGAAAGATGAGGATAACTGTATTTCCCTATCTCACAGAGCCATTGTGAGAATAAATACAGTGCTGTGGTATTATTGATTGGACACACCAGTACCATAGGTGGGGCTGCCTCATTGTGCGTTGTCTCAGTATATGTGTGCATGTGTAAGACACAGTTTTGTTGCCTGCTCTCCTCACTAAGTATCTGTGTCAGCATTGTAACTTTCCAGAATTCCTACTGGAATTCTCTGTACTGATCACTCTTTTCCTGTGGTATACAGATTGCATTTTCTCAAGCTAAACATACTTCTACAGCCTCCAAAACTTTTATAACTTCTTCAGATCCCTAGAAATATTTCCTTTTCAACCTTTGGTTGATTGCAGCACCTCACAAATTAATCTTAGCTCTCATTAACATGGAAATTAAATACAGGAACTCACAGTAAACTTTGTGGCTCCCCTCAGTGCGATATGCTGTTGGCTGATATTAACCTTTGTTTACAGCTCTTCAACCACTTTTCATTCCATGTGACAGAACACAGTATTCAGCCAATTAGAATTAATTTTGCAAATAAGATTTCAAGAGATGCTCTATCAAGTAGGTTATGTTTTGGGCAAGTACTTTGCACAGAGTGTCTAAAATCTATCAGCTCAAGGTGCAGTCATTTTTGTTTTCTTAAATACAGAAGGATGAACAAAAAATTAGGTAATGGACCATAACGTATTGCCTGGGCATCATAAATGGCCTGATCATCTTGCAAGAACCACAATTAGTGTTCAAGAACATTAATTCCTGCTTTAAATGCAATTTGCCAATTTAAGGTCAAATTTAGTTGCACTGCTCAGGTAGTTTAAAATATCTTTGAAAAGTTAATGATTGGGTCTGATTTGCCTCTCATTTTGCCTTAGTTTATACTGTTGTAAGTCCACTGACAGCGAATGGGAGGTACTCTTCTACGTGTGAGAGAGAGAAAAGAAAATCATTATTTACAGTCTTTGCATGGTCATGAGCTAACAAATGGATTTTTCACTGAGTGTATGTTTCAAATGCTTTTTCTGTGTTTTATTTTGGCAGTCCACAGACACCATTATTATATGAAAAGGAGCAGATGTATGGCAGTTGGCAGGTTTCTAAAGAAAGTATTTATTTATTGCTTTCTAGATTGCATTTGTTTAATCACAGAAATCTTGTATATTTTGAGCAATTGTTTGTGTTAACATATTTTAGTATTTTTCCAAGAGAACAATTGACTTTTCCAGCTTGGTCATATTAAAAGCTTACTCAGGTGTATGTTATATCTGGTTCCCTTCCAGTTTCAAAAATGTATAAATTCTCTTTGTAATGTTCCAGGGGAAAGCAATGGTATTTGCTCCACTCCGAGGGAATACTTTAAACCAGTTTTGCAATCTAGCTGAAAAAGCTGGTTTCTCTATCCAAAGACATGAAAATTATGATGAACACATTTCGAACTTCCACTCCAAGGTTAGTTTTCTGCTTGTGTTAGATAACACTTTAATCCGCATTGCATTTTGAAGAGATCATGGTCCTTTTGGCAGGTAACCTAAATGTTTGATTAAAGTACTCCTTAGGTGTGCTGTTTCTGAACAGCTATTTTTGTATCTGATTATTTTGTGTGGTAGAGCCATCCTTTATCTCTGCACGTCTAGAAGAGTTTTGCAGAAGCATCTCCTGTTTACCCTTTTCATTCATAGAAATCTAATTTATGAGAGTCTTTTCTTGTTGTTGTTAGCTGCCTATAAATATACAGCACACTAGCATTTACATTTTAATAAAAAGCTTGCAACTTTTAAATAG
>NW_008683212.1:117316-119816 GCF_000695815.1 Acanthisitta chloris
TAAATGTAGTATTTGGGGGGGAGGTAATTTTTTCATTTGTGTCAGGCGTGACTAGAGGCACTTTTTTCCCCCTGCACTTCTTTCTTAGGCTTGTATTAAATATGTGCAAATATTTTTTGTTAGGTGTTTACAACATATATTATGTATGAGTAGTTTCCACATACTTCAGTTTAATATGCATATGTATTTTAAAATGCATTTAACCAGAACACCAAAGAAAATAAAATTCATTATTTGTTTAGAAATATATTCATTCGGTATAGATCTGAAGAGCACATGTAACATTATCCCCAGCAACTGGAATTGTACCACTCTAATTATCAACTTATAATTCCCTCTTACAAAAAGAATTTTAAAAATTAAACAGAATTAATAAATAAGCCCATCAAGAACTGCATTACAGCATTGCACTTATGTAAACCTTCAGGTAAGATTATGGTATTTCAGATGTCTGAAACAGTTGTTGATCTTAAATACCAAATATACAGCAATAGTTAGGCTGATTAGGGATAAACTTTTAGCCTTTGTTCTGAAGTTCCTTGCTTAGTGGATTTAATTCAGGCCTTAAATCTCACTTGATTATAATTTATTTAGTACAGCAATTTGGGACCTCACTCTTTTTATAAGTAGTGTTAAACTATTTATTGTGTGAATTAGTTTGTCTACAAACTCCAACCAACTCCTGATAATATTTGATGTACGGTGGGATATTGCATACCTGTGGAACCCTTCAGATATTTTTTGTAGTTATTAAATGTTTAATCTTTAGTAGTATCATTTGCACCAGGAAATATACTTAAGCAAGAACTGTCGGTATTTTCAAAATGCTTTCGTACAGTTTGCTCACTTTATCCATTTTTTATTTGCAGTTGAAAAATGAAGAAAAAGATACATATGAGGAAAACCTCCATTACCCTTTTCTTCTCATTTTAACCAAACACAGATAGAAGATGAGACCTTTTTTCTGTTTTAAGACGGACTACTGAAAATTAATCTATATATGTGGATGATGAGGGAGTGGGGAGTGATCAGTTCCCCCACTTATGTTCCTGAATAATCATTAGAGAACTATTTCTAATCTAAATGCTGAGGAAGATACCATGGCTTGTTTTACAGAGTGTAAACATAGAGATATCTTTTTTTTGTATTTTAGAACTTATTTTCCCAGTTATATTCCAGCCTAAAACCAATCAGACTTCACATATATGCGTTCACAAAGGTGTAAAGCTGGCTTTCTTCTCTTTTGTGCCTTTAAACTTGCATGTACTTTGTTAATCTTTTAAAGTGCTGTTTTTGAGGTGTGTTTGAAAATATATGAATAATGTACTTTGCGGGCTTATATAACTGGTTGTAAAGAAGTGACTGCATTAACATTTGATTACTAAGTCAATAGTTGTCTGAAGATCTTTTAAAAATGCACCTATTGAATGCTTGGATTTTTCTGCCTTTTTTTTTTTTTTAAAAAATTCCACTGTTGATTTTTCTATCCATGATTGAAATGTCCTCATTTGCTTCAGTGCTGTAGGCTTTTTTTTCTATATGTGTGTATGTATGTTTTTTTCCAGCAGGACTTTTCCTCCTGTAGATGTATAAGAAATTATGCATCAGACAAAAGCCTCATAAACTGACCATTTGTCCTTTGGACACAATAGCCTGCCCAGCCCCTCTGCTCCTCCTCTCCAATTATGTGTGATTAGTCTCAGTGTGTTGTGTCAAGAAGGGGGAGTGTGCTGAGTGCTTATTATCTGTTTAGGTACAAGAAGAGCACATTTAGGTTCTGACTATGAATGGAAAGTGAGCCTTTATCAGGACTAAAATCTAAATGCTACTATCCTAGAAATCGCTTTTAAAAAACCACATCCTTTTTTTGGTAAATTCCTAGAAACACTATACCAACTAAAGGATTTTATAGGGTAATCAAACTATCTGCCTTGAATCAGTTTATATTGTGATACATTGTGGCCCAAGTACTTGATAAACATTTAATGTGAATTTTTCTTGTAGTGGGAAGGACAAAAATCCTACAAAGAAACAGGAGCAATATCAGATTTTCCTAACAATTTAACAGACCATTTTAATGACTTCTCAGGAAAACAACCTGGATCATTAAAGACTCCTCTACGGTCTCTTAAACCACAACACTTCTAAAATGTTGTAAAAGCAGAGAGAGGCAGAGCCCATGACTAAGAGAGGGAGGTACTAGATGCAAGCAAGTGTAGAGAATCATGATGAAATACATTAATTAAAAGAACTGCATTTTGGCAATAATCGTTCTTCCATATTTAACAAATTGGACAGCATGTAAACCACAAGCTCCTGAAAGTCTCTTTCTCTTTGCTTTCCTTCTCAAACAAATTTCTTCACTACCGGTTTGCATGTCCTTGTATTCAGTACTTTTTATGCTCCATTAGAGCACCTAGATGGATCTCAGAAGGCATAGGTCAAGTCGCAGTTAGATCATACATTTCTTTCTCACAAAAACTTGAATTGCAATGCCAAG
>NW_008683212.1:124816-128590 GCF_000695815.1 Acanthisitta chloris
AGTGCTCTCGCAGCTCATGGGTAACAGTTAAACGCCAATGGTACCGATCTGCTATCCTAAATAGAGTACATGAGGCAGAGAAACCTCCAGTTCCTTAGGTCTCCAGCTGAGGGGAATGCAGCTACATAATTATGACAAAAATTTCTTCCTCAATCTCTGTCTCTCAAATCCCTGCAAGAAGAAACAGCCTCTGTGGTCAGTTCGCTGGCAGGGAGGAGAGCTCTAGCATAGCAGGGCCACATTCTTCCTTCCAGCAGCTTCCTCTCTTTTGTAAGGAAATTGCCCCAGTCCCAAGTTCATTTGCGGTCCCTCGCTGTGTCAAGACGGCGTAGGCAGAAAAGCAGAATCTGAAGTGTTTTCAGCTTTAAAAAGGTCATGCCAGCACCCCAAAACTCACAGCTGCTCCCCTGGTGCAACAGGTCTCGGGGGAGACACCTGGGCACACGGGCTGCCAGGAGCTGGTCCCACTCCTGGCTTGGTTCAGGCTCAGGGCACAGCCCCTGAGGTGGCACATTCCTGAAGCCTGGAGCACGCCAGGGATAACTATACTGCTGAAATATGCATATGAAGTCTTTTAATTTCTATAAATCTTACAGTGAGTTAGAATTAAATCGTATTAGTGTGAATAATAAATGTTTAGGGATCACTCATCTGAGAACTTGTAGTATTTAATTTACAAGGACTATACATTTTTCAAATCTCTTAAAAAGGAACTTTAGGCACTTCTTGAGGTTTTAAAAAAAACAAAACAAGTAAAAACCCAACAGATCTGGAAAGCAAAAATGCTCTATTTTTCCCAGGATCCTGAATGAGTGACTCAGGAGGTATTGTAATTGCAAAAGCTTTCTGTGCCTAAGAACCTGCCTAATACTCTTATTAGCATCTTTTTTAATCCAGGTAACATAATAGTCAAAGTGTCAGATGAATGTCTCAGAAGTGGACCATTAAAAAATAAATTGCGAAACCTTTGAGACATTAGCATTTGAATCCAGCCAGAAGCTCCTTGAGGTTCTTGGGTGTGGATCAGAGTCCTTAATGCGTAAGTTGCTATCACAAGCCACATCAGCCTCCAAGTTACTCGGAATGAGAAGACAGTAGCCACAATTATTAGTCTTAGCTCTGGACTTGTTTCCTCTGGGAAGCAAATATGCAAAATGAGATTTTCACTGTGATAAGAGGTTTTGTTTTCTGAAACCTTATATTTCTAAAGAAGTTTGAAAAGCAAACAGCAAATAAAGCACATTAAAACAGTATTTTCAGGGTAAGTACTTTTGTTTTAATTCATATTAATGATAGCTAGCTCCTGCACAGGGTAGTGCTTTGCACATTCAACATGCTTTTTAAGAGTCATTACTTACATAGCATCATGGGCTGATAAAATAGGAAATGATTTACCTTTTCCTGTGTTAGGAAACTAAGGCTAAGAAGTGAATTAACACACAAAGAAAGGCTCCACAACAGGCAGAAATGCATTGATAATGCAAGTCTCACACAATGACAGTTCCTAAACAACAAACCTTCAACCATCCGTCACAGTTTATTTTGTGCTAATGTTGGCATACCCTGGGAACTGCAGTTTTTTATCATCAGATATCATTTGAAATTCCCTGCATGGGTTATTGTTCTTTGATGGATGGTACCAGTATTGGACTTCTCAACAGAAGCACTGAAATACAGACAGGGACCTCGGATGTATGAGAAGTATTTTAATTTGGTGTCTCCCTTCTTCTAATGGATTTCAGCAGCAAGCTGCTCATTTTCAAGGGATTGGTAAGAGCGCTGAAGAAAATACATGGAACCTTGTCAAATTTCTACAGGAGAAAAAGGGTGTTTATTTGTCTGGAGAGAGCACTGGTGGTCATTCCTACAACTTTATACTGTTTTACTGTTCCTATTGCTATGCTTCTTTCCAGGGGTTGGGGAGGATGTTTAGAGAAGTGGCTGTAGATTAACTCTTTGCAATCTCATCAGAAATCTGCAGAAATGGTTTTGGCCATTTTTTGAGACAAATACTTCCACAAGTCTGCAGGCAGTTACTTTGCTACTAGAAGCTTTAGGGATGAGGGCAACACTTACAGCATTTTGCAGCATTAAATTCCAAAGGTCTATGTGAATCACAGCAAAGGCATTAGTACTGTGTAAGTGTATTCAATAATTGATGCAAACAGTTAAAGCAGTGACACAACAGGAAGCAAAGTGGTGATTTAACCTTCCATTCCCAGTCCAGGGAACGCTGGCAGCTCAGCAAATTACTATGGAAAGGGCAGGTGTTTTTGTCACCACTGCAACAACTTGTGCCAGGTTAGGTGCATCTGTGCTTTTCTGTGCCCATCCTGCAGGCAAGGTGCTGCCAGATAACTGCATGGGGAACAAAAAGGGATCATGTCACAGGCACCAACTCTGGGTATCTGCCAGTTTATGTACTGAGGTAGAAATGCTAGCAAACACATGGGCAAAGATTCCATTATGGAAATAAAGAGCATGGGCAAGCACAGAAACAATGAGACGTATTTTGCAGAGAACAAATGGGAGGGAAGAGATGGAATTCTCATCCAAGGAGGAAATACTCACCATGACAAAAATCATTTGGAAGGGTGTTAAGCTCAGTTAAAAGACAGCCCTTTCAAAGCACTTTCAGAGTTATTTTCAGCTGCGAGCAAAGCAGAGGAATATTGCCACCAGGTAGAAATTACTGCCAAACAATGGTCAGTGGAGAGGATGCCTACTGCTGAAAAAAAAATTTCAGCCTGCTTTCTTCTTTGCAGTAAGGCCTCATTATGGCAATAATGATGTCAAAGCATGGGCAGCATCCCATCCTGGTCCTCCGCCCCAAGGTGGTGAGAGTTGAAGACTTGCCTCTGAGGCCTGAAGGGCTGAGTACAGGCTGCCTAACAGCACAGGGAGGGCACATCGTATCTTTGGTCATGGCATCCAGAAGGTTCTATTTGTGCCAAAAGAATTAGGAGTGAGAGCAGAGCAGTTCCAGTTAGGTTCATCACAGAAGAAGGACAGCAGATAATCCTAGCAGGCATGAAGGTTGGTGAGACAGCATGCCAACAGTCAGAAAGGCAGAAAACAGACCCTGCAGAGCAGCACAGCAACAAGGAAGGCAGGTAAGACTGAACAGCTTCAAAACTTAGCCAGAGTGAACATAATCTGTACCGTTTTGAAACTTCCCAGTGCCAAATAATCACAGGCACAGGAACCTGCAGACCACAGGTCAGTGTAATTTTGGAAGTCCAAGTATGGGCTCCCATTTGTACTGCAGTGCATCTGTGGAGTGTGCCATGTGTGTGCACTCACCAGGAAAGAGAAAAGCTGAAGGATCAGCAGGGCACACTGAGTGCTGGGAGGTCTCAGCCCTGTGGCATGTTGGTTTGCCTGGACTCGAGGACACAGTGTAAGGGAAGGGTATGATTGTACATGACTTATGGTTCTGCCTTCAGAGCAATCTACCTCATGCTAATGAGGTGATTAGGAATGTGTTATCCCTAGGTAACCACTCTTGGCAGCAGGCAGGGGGCATTTTGTGGCCATACAGCTGTGGATGGGATTCCCCTGTCCCAGAGCCACTATCCATTTTACCTGGTGCTCCAACACACAGTGCTTCCCACCTGCAACAAACAGGGTCAAGCTGAAATGAACACTTGCATGAACAGTTTGGATCATTGTACAATCAGATATTTGAGTTTCAGAAGCAATGCACATTTTCCTACTGCTATTTAGAGGCTGATGTGTGTAGCCTTAACAACAATTTGTTTATTCATCCGTTCC
>NW_008683212.1:128632-136364 GCF_000695815.1 Acanthisitta chloris
TAATACACATTTTATAAGCTATAGGAGAGTTATGGCTTAGAGTGTGTCCATATGAACCAGAACTGAGGGAAAAAAAGGATTTTATAAAAACCTCATACACGTAAGAGCTCCACGTCTAAATTGTTGTTAGTATTCCTCTTTGCTGATTTCTTACCTTTTCATAGTGTAGAAATAGGAATAAATGTAATACTTAATGGTGAATTGGGGCATATTTTCAGTGTAGGGAGCACGGAGACATATCAGAATATTCAGAAATCTGTGAACTGGAGGACAACTTTTCCCAAAGTGTTGAAAACGTTCTTTCAAATGAGGAAAGAAATTTCACTTTAAACATTCATTTTAAAAACATTTATATAGCAATGTGGTGCTCTGCAATACATCTTTTATGTTTAATGCAGAGTCATTGGTATATTCCCAGATTTCTTTTAAAATCCAACTTCCAAAAGCAAATAGTTCTGCAGTAATAGTTCAAAACACGCATGCTTCTCTGAGGGATGTCTGTACTTACAGCTGCAAGCTCACTGCATGGCTTCACTGCTGTTGACCTCAGCATGCTAAGCCAAGGAATACACTCCATCTATTTGTGCTTCCTGTCCTGGCTCTGGCCATCTATATCATGGCCAGTAAAAGTGCTATGGTTTGGCTGCAAATGTCCAGTCTTGACCTATATGAGCTTTCTTTTTCAGGGAGGAGTAGCCTTAGGGTAGGTTGCTTATAAATCCAAATCCTCCAATGGGTAGCTTCAGGACCTGATAAGGAGGTTGAGTTGCTACATGCTTAGATTGGACATGTGGAAGGCAATGTGCCAGTTCTTTGTGCTGTAGACCTGTGCTAAGCAGTACCATTAGGCTGAGCCTTCTCTTAGCATTCCCTGAAGGTTTCTTCTAGCCTGCACTTGAACTTACATCCTCCTAGGTGGGTTTGAGTTTGTGTGCTGTATAGGCATAACCAGTCACCTGTAGATACTCCTGTGCTGGACCAGTCCTTTTTCTGTGCTAGTTTAGCTGGGATGTAACTCGGAAACCTCTGCCCTGTACTGGTGCAGTGAAAGGTAATTACCCTTCCTAAAGGAAATCACAACTGCACAAACCTCCATTTAGCTTTTAAAAGCTGCTCTGATAATTGTCTTAAAACCAACCTGAAAATGTGAAGCATTAGAAAGCATTACACCAGAGCCCATTCATGCTGCTTATATAGTAAAAGTTTATTTGTACAAGCAATTGCTTTGTCTATCACATTTAGACCCCATAGGACCTTCTTATATGGCCCTGTGACTCCATGAGAATAGATGCAATTCTCTCTGGGCAGCTATGGATTACAAAGGAAGTCACCACCACTGTGAGTAACATTATCTTAACAAAAATATCCCTGCTGTTGCCCAAACCTTGACCTACTGTGTAGTTCTTTTTCTGTTAACATAACTCACTTGACATCTTTACCTTTCTATAGCACTTTGCTGTGATTCCCTATGACCCTTTTAAAGAACTATAGTGGTGGTAGGGCTTCATTGCAAAGATGAGCTGCAAAGCATAGCCAAATTTGAAGAGTCTGGAGGGAAGAATAAAGGGTTGTTTGTTACTATTTCACATATAGCCTGCCCCAAAGAAATAACAATAAAAGATACATGGCAGTGAAGATGACGTATGCCCTCTGTCCTCCATAGGATAATTACAGTTGGGTGTGCCACACAGGCCTGTCCTCTCTGATATTTTACTAGTTAGTTTTATTGCATCAGGGAAAGTAAAATGGCCACAGTAAAAATATTGTTTGAAGTTTCAGTATTTCTAACATTAAAAAATAGAAGCTTTTCTCTTCTTTTCTCAAGGATCTAAGAAGGTCTGGAGCTCCTCAGTCCAGGCCATGTTCTGACATGTATTTCATCACTATTCAGTTTTCTAGGGTCTTGTCAGGGCCCAAGAAAGATCAGAGCAGAAAAGTATCGGGTGCTACATTTCCTCTCCTATTTTTTCCTGTTTATAGTTGTGATATTTGACTTTCAAGTGGTCTGATCCAGCTCTGTTTCCTAGCTCCTTACATTCCTCTAAGACCATGTGCTCTTATGCTCTTCATTAACAGGAGGAGGCAAAAGAGTGGTTTCTAGGGATGCAGGATGGTGGTGCACAGGCAAGAACAATTTGCAGGATGTGGTAGACCTCTAGCAAGAAATGTTTTTTTTCTGAAGTAAAATTGGTAACGTACAGAGATCCTCAGAGATACTCACTTTGCTGCCTCCTCAGTCAGTGCTTGTACCCTTCAAGGCAGTGAGGAAAGCTACATCTTCTCCTTTTGATAGGATAACAGAAGTGAGGTTATCCACACTGACACACCTCTTCTGACTTTTCAGTCAACCAGCAAACTTTATTCCATCAGATGACCTGGTTTACTCCCCTGCTGTTCACTGATACTTAGATAGCTGCATAACATAAAGACTTTGGAGCACAACAGGAGTTAGGATGCTGCTGCTAAGTATGGAAAACCTGCACACACATGCTGTGTGGTTTTGTCTCCCAAAACCATTAGGCCCTCATGTGAAAGGTTCTGAGTAATGAGGTGTTTGCTGCCACCATCAACTTTGCTTGTGCTTTTACATGAACTCTTGTTCAGTACTGAGACAGTACCCACACTCTCCTTGGGACTTGCCATACCTTTAGGATTCTCCACCCTTCCAACAAAAGGCCTAGCTTGAAAAAAGGGCACATCTCAGGCTCAACACAATACCAAATGGAGATGCAGAGCCCTCTGAAAAATGCTGCATCAACACTAACTGACCAGTTCTCAGCAGGGCTCCTGAATTATGTGAGTAACCGTAATAATGGGACAGGAGGAAGTTCCTTATATAATTTTCCCCACGTTGTTGAGTTGGTGAGAACAGCCGAGGAGTTTCTGGCTTGAGGTTCAGTGCCTGATCAACCACACAGGTTTGCACAGTGGGTTTCAATGCCCTTAGATCTCTGCACTGTGTTCCCACAGGCACAGGAGTGCCACTGGCTCTTGTGCCACCCTAGGAGTATGAAGACCGTGTCCTGCAGAAGGGTATGGCATCTGTATTTCCCCAAATGCGTGTTCCATTTATCTGGACTCTGCTGAGAACAGGAGGGGTGCAACTTTTTCTGTCCTTACTACAGAACACAGTGGTCTCCCTCGTCACCATCCCTACAACACAACTCCTCAGGCTGTGGAACCCGTTACACAGCCTGATGCTGTGGTGTGGTGAGGGCTCAGATGTCAGGAGTGTTTAGCCCTCCTGCGGGCAACATGGTCCCCACCCCATCTATCCTTAGCACAGGCCTTTGTTTGCACCCCATGGGAGGAAAATAATCCCCTTGCCTCTGACCACACCTGGATTCAGCCTCCAATTTGGCACCTTGAAAAGTGGGCCAATTCTCTAACACTCTTGCCAGAACTAAAGCCAGGGTGAATGCAGCTAATTCTCACCACTCTAATTAGGTGGCGAGTTAGCACAGGGAGACCTCATCTCTTAGAAAAATTAGAAAAAAAGAAAAACAGAAAGAGAGAGAAAAGAGGGAAGGAAGGGAGGAAAGAAGCCAGGCAGCTAGAGGGAAAGAAAGTGAGAAAAAGAGGAAGAAACAAACAAATATACTGTCTGAAAAATAAAAAAGAGGGAACAGAGCATTCAATAGCTGTAAGCAGGAGGGAGGCCAGGAACAACCCCTTTCCTTGCAGGTGCAGGACAGAAGAGGCTGTCTTGCACAGGTCGGAGGTCTGAGCACTGAAGGAGCACTGGGGATCTGGGGGGCAGCTGCAGAGTGAATGCCTTCCTACATTTGCTGGTTTGCTTTGGCTGCAGGTCTCTGGAGAAGCCTTTGCTGGGGAAATCAGACAAAGGTGTTCCTGTTGTTACTCATGAGAATTCATTGGTTTACAGAAATGCCCTGAAAATATGTTGAAATCCAGTTATGCAGTCTCGGGCAAACAAAAAGAAATTCTCCAGTAGTGCTCCATGAGCCCTGGCCAAAAATTAGTATTTTCTCCAGCTTATTTAATAATCAGGTGCCTTTCTCCCCTTCCCCCACTCCACCAAAAGAAAAAAAAAAAACAAGCCACATCTGCTTCAGATAACTTGAAATAAAGGGGGCCAAAAGCTGTGAGTATGGTTTTCTTAGCTTCTCCTATACAGAGAGCCAGGGCCATGGAAACATCAGACTAAGAGGCTTAGAGTAAATCCTGGCAGTCTCAGTGCTAGAAACTCTCCCACTGATAAACAAAGCCTAATAAATAAGTTTGAGAGAAAAACTAAATGAGAGTGCGTCATTGTTGAGCAGTTAATTAGGGTCCCTCTAAGCATTTGTGCTGCAAAGAACAGGGAAATTAAAGAATATAAAAACATATGTTGGCAAGAGTGAGAACATGCTAAAAGTAAACACTGCTGTTATTATTAGCAATAAAAATAATATTAATTAGTTGTATTACAGTAGCACCTAGTGGTGCTACTGGATCTCATCCCCAGATGAGATCAAGGTCCCCAAAATATAAAGGTCTTAAATAGAAGTTGCATATAAGTGTGTTTGTGTATAACATATGTATATAGGCATATGTACATAGCATATAGATAGACACACGATTTAAGTGATGAAACCCCAGCAAATGGAAAAGCAGGCCACAATATTTTGTAACTTGACTTCTCTTCTTCCTATTTTTTTATGTTGCTTCAGTGCAGCTGTTTGCAATTGTTATTTATGATAGAGAGAATAGAGGAGTGTAGTTGTAGTACAGGAGTCAGAGTGTATATATATGTGTGTGTGTGTGTATCTATATACACATACATATGTATGTCTATATATCTGTGTATGTACACACACACACACATGCACATTCAGACCACAGGAAGTCATCTTTCTCCTACCTAGGATCAGGACAACACAGAAAGCTTGGCTGAAGACAGAATAAATGCTACCCCAAAGGCTGCATTTACTCCCCAAACACCATGTCTTCACTGCCACCGTCCTTTCTGGGCATGCATGGGCACATTTTGGGGGGAGATGTCTCTCCCCGTCTTGCACTGAAATAGCCTCCCTTAAGAAAGTCATAGTTGAATATTGCCCTCAACTGAATCAATACAGCTTTGTCTCAAAGGGTACAGAGCTGCAAGTTGCAGTTGCTGCAGCCGCTGCTGATTTCTACTAAACCAATGCAAATAAATTAAAAAAAACCCACCTTTCCTGATGTGGGTTTGCATGCCATAACAGGGAGAGGCTATAATGACCCAGATGACACACAGTTAACTGTAACTCCGGATTCCTTAAGACAGGGGAACTAATTTAATTGTTAATGTTTTAGTGCCTGGGCTTCCTGAGAAAATGAGCCCTCGCAGATTATCTGGGTTCCTGTTTCAAACAGAACACTGCTGAGGGCTTTTTAGAAAAAAACGTTTTACTCTAAAATAACAGCAGCAGCAGTCTTGAGATTTCCAATGCGGAAATTGCATGGCAGGTCAGGGCATCAATTTAATGTTCGGAGACATGCTTCGTTTGAATGATAATTTCATTAGATTAGTTTGTAAACTTTTAATGCAGGTTGTATTATATGTCTAAGAAGAAACAATTTGTGTGACAGACTATCCTTCATAATCCCCCTCTTCAGCCTTCTGCTAACAAAAACCCCTTAATACTGAAGATGTTTTGTGGGAGGAGAAACACTTTCCAAACAAGCAGTTTCTCTATTCCAGCCCAGGTAACAAAGAGGCCTTAGGAATTTCTGGGGGCCTTGTCAGGACTAGCCCATTGGTCTTAAAGCCACCTGCTGCTTAAGCCATTGGTCAATAGATTAACTGCTGCTATTACTAAGTGTTTAGGAAAGTAAGTTATGTGGCAGAGCAAACAAAATCAACCTCCTTAACACATGTTAATTCAAAATTTAGTAAATCTGCACTGAGAACAGTGAAGCAATCAAGGACAGTGGGGTGTGCAGGAAAGCTCTTCGTATGCACTGGTCCCCCAAGCAAAGTATCACATAGCAGATAAAAAGTCTTCATGGCATCTTAAACAAAAGGATAATACTCTATTTGCTTTGCAAAACTCCCTTGACACGTCCCTCCACCCCTCTGCCTTCCTCCTTTTCTTCTGGCTTTCTGATGCAGTTCTGCACTGCAGATTTTGGGCAATTTCCAAACCTCAGTCACAGGAGATAAGTTCACAATAAACACTAATAGTGGAGTAAATTCCTGGTGAAAATATGGGTAGCATTCAAATACCGGCAAAAGCTGTGACACTTCTACAGCCCCACATGTCCTTCTTATCCTGTAATGAAGCACATGTTTTAATAGAGCACATCTCCCCAGAAAGAGGAAGCCTTGTACCTGTCTTCACACACAGTTGAGAACTTTGCATTGCTCTGGAGGTCCAGGAGCATTTCAGCAGGGGAACCAAGGAGTTTCATGAGGCTGATGCAGGTACCCAACCTCATGCATCTGACCTGGGTGAAGGTCAGAAAGATGCTACCAGTTCTTCTTAAAAGAAGTCATTTAAATCTCATTTGCCTACTGCCTGATGCTATTTCATGAGATAAAAGAAAGACTTGGGAGAAAAATTTGCTTTTGCATGCAAATAAAAAGGGAATTGAGAGATTCCACACGTTTGTGCAGGTTGACTTAGGAGTTCTTGGTTTTCTGTCACATGCTTCAAGCACTTGCTATTTCTCATGCCACAAATTTAAGTAACTGGTAAAATACAGTTTTCATTATCATTTTAGAAAGATCCATGAAAATTCTTGGAATAATTTTCCATTTCTGCAATGTCTTTTCTTAATTCTTAACTTCTAGAATCCTGTGTTTCATTAGTAAGTTTTTTCACTGGTAGGTCAGCTGTGACCTAAGGCTGAAGATTATGGCTACCCTTTCTTGGCTTATAATCATGGGATGCATGCTCCTGTATGGGATGAGTCTGTATTTTGTTAACAGATGCTCAGGAGAAGTCCAGAACAGTGGCAATGCAGTTCACAACTAAGTTGCCCACTGATGTTTCCCCACTGAGTGTTTCAGGGGAGGCAGAAATAGAGAAATGCACCATAACATATTCATGCTCCAGAACATACACACTTCTACCCAGGGTGAGGTGTTGCAGCTGGCACTGGTCTTCTCTTCATAAATAATGACCATTTGTTACCACTGGGTTTGGGATCTGGGTTTTTGCAGATTTCCCACAAGTCTACTATGGATTTTGCCAACCACATTCAATTAGTTCCAAACATACATGTTAGCAGTCAAGTGCAGTACCTCTGTTAGGAAAACTAAACATCTTCCAGTCAAGTTTTCAGTGTGAATTCCCCCAGTTCATATGCTGGGTTGTGATTTCCCTGCAGTTGTTTAGGTCTGGCTCTGGCAGATCCCTGCTTAACCAGACACGTGAATAAATGCTACTGCAAGGCTCCATGCTGTTTGGAGGACTGAAGACTCCCCCTCTGTGAGGATATAAATCTCCCGAGAGGAGAATGCAGCAGTAACTCCAAAACATTTTCCTTGCAGACCTTGCTGAGCTGGTTTTTTTTTCCCCCCTGGTAGGGGAGCATTTATACCTCTATGAACAAGATAAGATAAATGATTTATTGTGGCATGGTAGGTATTGCTAGGCTATCAGCTGCCATCATGGAGCCCAAGCTGATGGTTGTAGCAAGATATTAGAGGCTATCTTTGAGAATGACATTAATCTCAGATTTTTGTAATACATCAAAGCTCCTTGCATGTCTGGGGATATTTGGGGGTGAATAAAATGCTGAG
>NW_008683212.1:136390-139447 GCF_000695815.1 Acanthisitta chloris
CCATGTCTAATCACCCCCCCCTTCCAGCAGCCTGGTGAAATTGTGATGGTAGGTTAAAATCAGAGGTCTATGTAAAACATAAGATTGCCTGTGTCACATTCGGAATGTCTTTGGCTCCAAGATCTATTCCTCTGACAGGACACAACGTAAAGAAAGCCAGATCTAGCCCTATATTTGTGCTCTGCAGTGAGCACATAGGACACTTCCATTCACAGTATCTCTTTCCAAGAAGGTGGATGAGCATCTGTCTACACAGCTGACACCAAAGCTGGTTTTCAGCCAGTCTGCTGGCAAGAGATACTAGTGAGTAGGGTCCCATTTGGCAGCCATAAGCTCTAGGTAGTTTAATGTAATGCAGTTAAAATTAAAGCACTTGCCTGGTTTGTTGTGCAACATCCCCACATTGCCTCAGCCTGGCAAGGTCAGCTGGATAATATTATAAATGGATACTCTCTGGTTCCTTTTCACTTGTCTTTAATGTGATGTTGCTTTCTGTACACATATTAGTTGTGTAAGCCAAGAAAAAACGTGGAGTAAAGGAATATATTTTTGGATGTTACTTTATTTGGAAAGCAGGAGGAGCAGTCTCTTCTGGGATTTGATACTCATAAGCTGAACGTTGCTTTACTGCCATGATACGGTTCACAATTTCTTCCCTGCCTCATAATGAAGAAACCTATTTTTCTCCTTTGAGGCTAAGAATTCAAACTCCATTTGAGAACAGCCTTGTTTTGGATCATTTTCTGCTCTGAGCGTGCTAGGTATTACATAGGGTGCAAAGGCAATACACAGTGTAGCATGACACTTAAACTGTTATTACACTTATATTGCATTTAGAAAAAAAAATCTTCAATCATTCATAGTTAACCTAGGAGAGCATTTTCCCCAATGTGACACTTAAATGTTTCAAAAATAATGGGATGATTTGTTTCTTTCCCCTTGAATATGAGGCAGCGAGGTTAGAAGGGGAAAGCAGAGGGGGGATGAAAAGTGGCTTATATTGTCAAGGTCTCCTTAACTGTTAAGCAGTGGGGGAAAGAATCAGACTGCTTTCCTGGGTGAAAACAGAGAGATATTCTCCACTGATGACTGTCCTTCTAAGCCTTTCCTATCACAGGCTAGCAGTTAAAATAATACTCACCTACTGGGCATCCAGCAGAGTTGATCTACCTTTTCTGCTAGGAGGTTCACATCCAGTCAAGCCTGATTAATCTGTTGCAAGTCCTGAATGATCCCAAATATAACACATAACAGCTACACCTGTTTATCAAGTCAGTTCATTTCCCTTCCCCTATTCCACACTGAAAAGGAGCATTAATTAAAACAGTAAACAAACGAGCGCCTATTCTAAATCAGAGCTGCAGGCAAAGAAGAGATAACTTAGGCTCTTGAGAAGAGGGATTTTCAGTTAATTTATGGAATCTACTGTCACTCTCAGGGCAAGGGAGCTTACGTAGCTGGGAAATTGAAGCAGACAGGCTTTGTCTAAACACTTCTTTTTCAGGGAATATCTTCTCTTTTTTTTCTATTTTAATTTTTAATTGAGCCCTCTTTTTTTTTCCTTTTTTTTTTTTTTTTTTTAAGAAAAGAAATTGCTAGATTTTTCCAGTGTTCTGGTGACTCATACAGCTCCTGTGAGATACCCAAAAGGTAGAAAAGAGGAGTGAGGAGAGGCAGGAAGCTGAGCTGAAAAAAAAAAAGCAGTGTGAGAATGCGAAATGTTCTGTTAGCAAATTATTCACCAGAAAGTAATTGCTGTGTTTACATCCCGTTTGATTATTCATCATTTCCCCAGCATTTTCATCTGTACCCTGGTCCTGGACCAACCCTGATGTGAGTACAGCCTTTTGTCCCCTCAGATACCTGATGACTGCAGGGAACCTACCTGAATTAAATAGTTGCAAAATAGTGGCAAAAAGAGATGCTCGGTTACTGTATTGAGGAGCTGACAGGCTAAGGCCCATCTGCAAGAGCTGCTTGATCTGTGCAATATAAAAGTGAGCATAGTGAGCAAGCTTACAGGACTGTGACAAAGGGTCTGCTTCTGCCTACAGACGTCCCCAGGGGCTCTAAGGGGAGCACCAAGGGAATCAGAGAGGCAAAGCCTGGAGGCTCTGCTCCTAGTTTTGCTTTACAGATGCTGTTTGCACCCATCTCCCAAACGGGATGGCAGGGTGAGCTACTGTCCCCAGCCCCAGCGCTTTGTGACAAGTTTCACTGCGGAATTGTCCAGATGTGAGTGATGCAAGGTCAGGGCCTCCACTTCAATATGGATTTTGTTTTGCTTTGCTTTTTTTAAGGGAGACACATGCACATTCATTTTTTCTTATAGAGGGGAGAAACAGCAGGGGAGTGCCTCAGAGCTGCAGGAAAAATGGGGGCAGACCCCCCTGTGAAGAGGTGATGTGCTCTGAATTCCCCCTTACAAGCACATTGCTGAGCTAATTGGAACTGGCTCTCCCACATCCCTGGAGAGTGCCCTGACCTCCTACCTACAGACAGTTGGGAGGGCTGGGAGGCAGAAAAAAACCCCATCCCTCTCTCCCTTTCACCTCCTCTTCCTCTCTCCCTCTCCCTCTTCATTTTTGAATCAGCAATTCTACCCTGAGAAACCTTCCCTGCTGCAGCTTCTGCCGTACACACCCAGGACAAGTTTCGGTTTCAATAAATCACCATTTTCTGTCAAAAAATTTGCAACCTGCTCTTGCTAGGAGCTGCTTTTCAAATCCAGAGCACAGCTGAAAAGATTACTGCTCTGCCCAAAATAAAATACTATTGGCAGGGAGACAGTTTAAACTCCTATCAGCCAGGATTTGTCATGATGAAGGCTGCATTTCTCAGGAATCAAACTATCATTTTGCTTCTTACAATACTGCTGGGACTCTCTCCCTGGGCTAATTAATATATTAGACATTTTATTTTATTTCAGACTGAGATTTGGAATAATTCAGTTTGTGAAATTACATTGAAATTGTAGTTTTCATAAAATTACAGACAGACCAAAAAAAGTTCTGTAAACCTCTGTCATTTCAGACACAAACCTCTTTTAAAGCTACA
>NW_008683212.1:139470-194379 GCF_000695815.1 Acanthisitta chloris
CAGCTTTTCCTGGTGGCATATCCAGTAATCATGTTGACAAATTAATGGTAGAGAATTAGTTGTACATTAAAGATTTAAATTATATTATGTGGCACATTGTCATAAAATGATATAAAACAATAGGCAAATAAATGTAAATTAATTCCAGTTACTGACATGTAAGACGCAGAGTGACATCTGTACACTCCACGACTCGTGCAGCTGCCATACTTTGAAACATAAAGCTCTGGGGGAAGTGGCATGACACGGCGGGGAGAGGATGGGGTCAGGCCTGGTGTTTGGGAATTGCAGAGGGCTGGGCAAACTGTACCTCCACTTCTAAACAAACAAATCTGTGTCCAGCGTCGCCCCTGTGTGCCCCTGGGGGGACGGCAGAAAAGTTTCCTTTGTCAAGCAGGATGAATACCTTGTCATGACAATACTTGGGGGTTTTGTATTATCCCACCCTGACCAAAATCCCGCGAGTTCCTATCAATACCAGAGTGCAATTGCTTCCCGGGGCACAACCCCTGGACTTTCAAGAGCTCCCGCACTACTGTGCTGGCTAATTATACGGATTCCGTTTCCTGGTATGAAGGAATGCATTACCTGCAGCAAAGGATGTGGAAAATATCGGGCTCGGGAGGCGCTAGGAGGAAGCAGAAAGCAGCCATGAATTCAAGCCCTGGCCCTGGGTTTATACCCACAATCCAGACCCATGCTGAGAGCCTAATCACTGGGGCCATTCTTCGGGCTGTTGTCCAATCAGTCCCTGAATAGCAAAACCCCACAATGCGGAGTATGAATTAGAGGGGGGAATAAACGTGGGCGCAGACTTTTTTTGCAACAATACCTAACCGGGCCTTTCAGCCAGGACAACTCATGGACAAAAGCACGGCGGAAATTGAAGTAACTTTTGGAGGCCCTCGGCAGTAAGAGCTAGCTCGATGAGGGTAGCGCTGCCTTCTTTTTTCTGTGGACCAGATCAATTATTCGCCGAGGGGGGAGAGGTGGAGGGGGAAAAAATAAAGTCTTAAAAATCAGACATTTGTGTTGCGCTGGCCTTGGAAATCACTGCTGTGCGCTGAATAAAACAAAATATTTTTGTCTCCTCCTCCTCCTCTTCTTGGCGTATGCTGCAGTGATTTAGGGGGTGGCTGGCAGAGTGCTCACATTCCTCACCCTTCCCCCCCGCACGCCCGAAGAAGAGAAAAGCTTCTTGAGCTATAGAGATGTCAGGTCCGTGTTTTAAAATTTAGCTTTGTTTACCCAACAGAATGGAATTCATTACTGCGCAAAAGCGGTTCAATTTTCTGACCTTTTTTTATTCAAAATGTTGTAAGTAGAAAAAAGCTCATTTGAAGGTCACAGGTTTATGTATCTATCCTCTTAAGTGTTTTAGAAATTCATATGGAGGACACTAAAGGTGGAATATGTGAAAACATACTGTTCATTGTTTACCCTAACCTTGCCATGATTATTAGATAAATGAGGGAAGCAAAATGGCATTAAAAGCCATTGTTAACAGTGAATATTTTTTTTCCCCTGAAGACTGTTCATTTTTGCCCCCGATCTGCAAAGGTCATTTTCTAATTCTTTTCACTGAGTAGTTTATATAACTTCTGTATTTCAAGTCTATAAAAAGCTTTTGCAGACTTTTCATACTGCAAGTAGTAATTTGTTTCATTACTGTTTGAATTTTTATACATAATTCCTATGGACGTTTTGCTGATATTGTCAGGCTTAAAAGCTGGGAGGCTTTTTAGTTCTTCCTTTTTTTTTTTTTTAAGCCCAGATCCATTCTATCTAGATAATTTGAAATTAGTGGAATCAATCAGTCGGCGATTTAAAAGCCAAACTTTGAGGCAAAAGAGATTCAGAGCAAAATTATTTTATTTTTCTACATCCACAGCTGATTTGAAAGGCCTTTTCAGCCAGTTATCCAAAGCCAATATTTAACTGTTACTTATTCCCCTAATTTCTGTCCTTTGTCAGAGGAACTTTCCTCGCTAGATCTTGTTGCTCCGTTTCGCGCTAATTGCGGCTTACATTATATAAATGGCTTTGTAAAGAAAACTATAACCCCCAGCCTCGAAAGTTGCATGTTTCTATTTGCTCAAACTTGATGCACTTATTTTGAGAGGGTCATTTCGAGGAAAGCTGTGTAGGCACTGAGAATGTCCTGTATAATAAGCTTAAACAGAACCTTTTGTCCAGCCTCGTCTTCTCAGGCCCGAAAATTAGGCCTCCTTTTTCTGACGGGGGCTGAAGTGGTTCATTACCGCAGCCTCCTCCGGCAGGCCTTGGCCCAGCCATTCCCAGTACTCGAGCTCTGTAACTTCCTTAGAAAGGACGAAGGAAAACATGGCACACAAAGGTCTTGTTAGCACTTCCTATGTGAAATTAGCAGCTTTCTAAAAGGTACAACTCCAATTACCTCACATTGTGGGGACGCGCACAAACCCAACAATGAGCCCAGTCTTGCAAGTGACATGCTGTCTCTCCGGAGTTACTTCCCTAATTAGGGATGACGAAGCCCCATTCTGGCGAGTGCATCTATTTACAGTGGGCCACAATGCCTTAACTCGAGCATCCTCCTGAAAGGCCAGTGTTAAAAAACACAAGTGCTCTTTTGGCGGAGCCGTCCGTGGGGAAGCGCCACATTCCTGGCGGCTACACCCTCCCGAAAAGGGTGGCCGCTTTCCCCAGCATTGTTCACACTTCAGGATTCATTTGGGACAATAAAGCTCCTGCCCCGTGAGCGCTGGGAATTACAGTGGACAATGGGCAGGCTTTCTTAGTGGGGTCTAATGATGGAAAAAAAGAAAAATATTTATTGCTTTTGACAGTTTCACAAGGGGCAAAAATCCTTGTCGTGCCTTTAAGTTTCCACAGCTGTTGGAGGAAGGGTGGTCATATGGACTAAAACAGTTCGGCTCCTTTGTTAAGAGGCTGAGCACAAGGGCCAAGCTGTGAAATTAAAGATTAAGTTCATTAAGGTAAGATAATTGTGCTTGCATCCTTGTTGATACAGGTGTGTAATGGCAAGGCCTGGCTCGACAGACCTATTTATTTACCTCCTGGCTTCTTGCAAGGCAAATCAGCTCGCGAGGGAGAGGTGCTGGAAATGTGTCTTGTTTGCTTAGCCCAGGACAGGGCTGGTGACCCACAGCCTGTGTTTGCCATGGCCCCGCCAAGAGAGGGAATAGGGCAGGAAATACTTGGGGGCACCACCAAACATACCTTTGCCCAGAGGAGAAACCAGCCCTGCTTTTGGGCTGGGGTGCAAGTCAGCTTCTTTCCTCAGAAGACAAATCTCTTTGAACACCAGCGGTGCTGCGGTGAGGGAGGGAAAATTATTAATTCCCTGGTAGCTTATTTGGCATGAAAGTGTTACTGATTATTAGTTTGCTGCTGCTGAGTGTTTGGATTCTTTGCCATTATTGTGTTATTTGTATTGTTAACAGTTCACAAGTTCAACAGTTTCAACTAAATTGCACTATAATATAAGGGTTCCAGTAAGAAATTACTGCAGTTAATAATAAAATAAGACCTTTGTGTAGGTATATAGATAGGTTCCCAAATTCATTAAAAAAAAGCCCTCGTGAATAAGTGCAAACATACTGGTGGGGGTTGTGCTAATTCAGCAGATATCTATTGTGCTGTTTCTGTGACAAAGTAGGATGATAATTTTGAGTGATTAAAAACACTGTGATAGAGTTTCCATTTTATTTCATTAAAACAAACATAAGGCAGGGATTTGCACGATGGGACCTGGTGGTTCACTTTTGCAGATTTGCTTCCTCTCGCCAGTCCAGCCCAGCATCCCACTTGAACTGCTGCAAGCACATCACATGCAGCCCAGAGCCAGCTGAGGAGCAGAAACATTTCCAAACCTGATGCTTGAATACCATACCTTGCAGGGCCTCTTCTGTGAGAGTGCAGTTTCATTCACTGATGTTTCCCCTGTGACAGTGCTGCTCCTTGGTGCAGTCCCCTGTGTTTCACGGCGCCTAGAGGTTTGTTACAGCACACTGTGGTTAGGACACACCTCATCTCTCTAACATATTTTCTGCCACAGATATTGTGCAAGTCGGTGTCAACAAGTGGGCACCAGATATATCTCAGTCTGATGTCTGTGCTTCCCAGGATATGCCTGTGCAGAGAATTTAAATTTCTGTCCCATTGTATCGGGAGCTGGCAAGCCAAGAGCTCCTATACCCATTTGGGGAAAAATATATGGAAAATACTAATGACAGAAATTCCTCAAAGACAACATATTTTCTGAAAAGCCAAAGAGATGTCTGTATTAACAGGCACATGAGAAATACCAAGTTTCTTCTCCTTCAAGCTAGCAGTGCATTCGGCCCAATCCTGTTCACATTAAAGAAACAGTTCCATTATCTCCTGCCTGCTTTAATCTGTTTTCCCCATATAGGAGCCTAAGGAAGCAAATAGTAGTTCAGGTTAAAAATGTGCTGAGTTATAGATCTGCTAAATATTAGAAACCCTGCTCTTTTACAGAGACATCTGCTTGTACACAAATTATCGCCTTCTCCTGGAGAATGTAAATGACATATCTGTGTTTTTAGAAAACAAAGGCATTCAAGTAGCATACAACCTCTTTATGACTTCTTTAAAATTCAGGATCTAGTTTTACTGTTGTGGCATAGACAATGGTTTCTCTTTGCTGGCTGGAGAGAAAAACCTGTTACATAGCTGGAATATATACCTTTCACAGCTAACATGGCATTTCATCATTTGAACTGTTTGATAATTACAAAGAAAGTTGCAGGCAACTTCTAAAGTGTTCTTAGGTCTGATTTTATATTTTGGCCCTACTGAGAGCAGTCATTAGAAGGCGCTTTTTACTGAGGCAAAATGGTTTTGATTATTTTTTTTCATCTCAGTATGTTTTTTCTATAGAGATCTGCTTATTATCAATATAAATTAAACCATTTTCAGCAAGGAGAATAATTTTTGGTGAGGTCAGTGAAAAGTAATTTATTTTAAAATTCCATTGAAAAAACCCTTAAAATATAAACCATCAGTCTTTTCCATTTTATTGGTTTTTTTTACTTGCTGTTGAAAAATACTTGTAAAATACAACTAAACAGTTCATGAGATAATCTGCCTACGAATCATTAAGGACAAATTAAATTAGCTTTATTTTCCTGCACATAGACATAGCTGAGGAAAGAAGTGAACTTCCAGTATTTATTAAATATATCACAGCCTAAAAATTTTTATATTTTGTTCAGCTAGACGAAAGAAAGAGAAGAAAATTGATATTTTGGCTGTTTCTTCATCTGTGTTTGCATGCATACAGGATAGAAGCATTACAGTACTAAATTTGAAAATAGTGTCTCTCAGGTAGATTGTCTTCCAGGAGAGTTTGCACCCTGCAACTGTTCACATGTTGCATATATGAGTGTTTCTCTCTCCAACATGTGTATGCACACTGTGTTATAGGCATTAATGAACGACTCTAATGTGTAAGTGTGGATATGAGTGAACATAACAGACTGTGCACATGAATACAGTTTCCATATAGGTGTGTGTATATGAATATATACTGATTTGAATACTTGGGCAAATTTGTATTACTTGATATATGTTATATGCCAGGTGGATTGTTCATTACACCTTTCATGGTCTGCATAAAAGTACAACAAATCCAGTAATAATTAAAAAATTACTCTGAGATAAAGGACTCTCTATAACCCTTTCCATTTCTCCTGCTTTGCCACCATGCTGCTATAAAAATAAGGGAAATTTTTAGAAACCCTTGCCAAATCTATTGTCTTAGAAATTATGCACTGAATTTTCAACTATGAATAATGATTACTGTGTTCTACTTGTTTTGTGATTGACCACCTCTTCTTGGAGGGTAATTTTTCCCTCAGGGCTATATATCCAATTTGAACAGTACCTGTGTTTTGCTAAACAAACCATTGAATGAAATACAGTTCATACAGTAGTTTCTACTTGTTCTCTGAAGGATGCAGTTGTGTACCGGGCAGGTCTCAGGATTCTGAGAAGATTTCAATGTGAACACAGGATTTTTTTTCTGATTTATATGCCAGGTGGTTTTGACTAACCAATATATAGCGAATATCATTAAGAAAATGATGAGATTGCATCTCCCTGTGTCCTCTACAGTATGTCCTAAAATTGTAATCTTACTCAGCTGCCGAGCTCACCTCCTGTTCTCTGTGGATTAGTTATTTAGCTTGGGTATTAAGTATATCAGAAAAGCTTAATCTAAGAGTCATTATATGTGTTTTAATATTGAAATTTGTCATTGCCAAATCAAATTTTAATATTCTAAAATATGTTCATCTCCTTTAACAGCATGATTAGCAAATGTTTTGCAGGGAAAATAGGTGGACAGATTCAGTACACGGTTTTCACGTAACATGTTATTCTGTCCTGCTGGAAGTAAAATGCTCAGAGCTTTTTATTGTTTTGAAACATTTTTTTAAAAGGATTAGGCCAGCATTTCTGAAGACTCTTGTATGGGCTAGAAAGGCTGTCACTAAGTGTCCATGCTTTTTTTGGCAAGAGAAATTAGTCTTCCTTGAGCTCCGTACAGAGTTGCTGGTACACAAATTAGCAAACACAGTCAGACTCCAGTGCAAGTCATTTTTCCTGCAAGTTATTTCCGGCAAAACTAACGTTACAACTTTTTTTAGAAATTATCAGACATTCTCGGGCATAAAAGCTTGTGGGCATCGACTGAGAGATGCAGTCAGTTTGTGCAGGGGGATACTTTGTCCTCTTGTGAAATCCCCTGGGAACTCCTGCATAAGCACAGGTAGGTATCTGAGTGGGCTAGAGTCACTTCTTTTTCATACAAGATGCAGGAGACAGATATATAAATGAGCCTAGCAGATTACATGCTTAATTGATCACAAAAGTGTGGAGAAGCCCTTCTTTGCTCTACTTATTTGGCTTCAAAATTATTGAAATGCTCTCTTTTTGTGCATTGCGTGAATTGTCAAAAATGGGAGAAGTTGCTTATTGTATTTCCTATCCTTGTACCCAACAACTATTCACTCTGTCAGATCAAAAGTATTTGTCCCTCCATGGTGTATGTCTGCTCTGCAGGTCTACAGACTTTTAAGCTAACAGATTGGGTAGAGAATTTTAACTGAGAAGCACAATGATCTTGCCCACTGGGGACTTTGAGCTCCTAGGGCAAGGCTGTTTCCAGGAGCTAAGCCAGCATGTTACTCCACAGCACTGCAGTCTTCAGTGCAGATATAACCTCAGACATCATGTAGCCAGAAATGAAAGAATTCTGTCTCGAGGAAGCTCTGTTCTCTCCTTTTGTCTGGTGGTTTTTTTTGCACCTAATGACATGTATTTAATTTCTCCGTGTTTGGGATCCATTCTGAGGAGGCTTGGGACCTTAATTTTTGGAGTCAGACAATGCAGTACATGGACTCTGTTATTTGCCAAATAGCTCACAATCTATGTTATCAAACTGTGATTCTAAAGAGGCTCTGAAAAATACCAATGATTTGAGTACACTGATTAATTCTAAGTATAGAATTAAGATGAGATTAAGATTAAGATTTTCTGAAGAGTCTCGGCACTTCTGAGACACTTCTGCATCGTGTTGTTCCTCTTTTTTCTTGCCTTTTTTTGAAAAACTGAACTGTGAGAAATAATAATGATGGCCAAAAGGGGTTTGAAGGCTACTTGAGTAAGGCAGAGGCCGGGGACACTGTTTCAAAAGTAGGAAAAAACCCTCAGATGCTACTTAAGGTCTGGAGTAGCAGAAACAAGTTGAGGGAACTGTATGACATTGGGCAAGAGAATGGAGTCAGACAAAATAAGTGGAAGGAAAATGTGAGGAGAAATGCTGGTGAGTACGCAGAAATTGTAGAGCACTATGGACAGGGATGATGAGTTTAAAGGGCATACGGTAAGAGACAGGGAGACAAAGAAATGAATAAAAATGTCCATGACGTTGGTTGGAAGAAGGCAAAAGAAAATTGCCTTAGGGGTCGATTTAGAATGTTTTTAAGAATACAATTGAGTCTAAGTACCTAAATAGCTTCACAGAAATCAAGTAGATGACTTGTAGTGAAAACCATGTATGCATCCCATGTACTCTGCTGAACTTGAGCTTTTAATGATAGCATTTACACAGATTTGAGTGAGGGTGGAGTTGAGCAAGAAAAGGTTGCAATAAGCAAGTTACATGGCCAGCAATGAGAAAAGGGCTAATGCAAACTGAGTGCTAAAGGTAACATAATTCTCTTTGTGTTCCAGAGCTTACTACCAACTTTTGTTCCACACCCTCTGCATTACTTTTACGTCAGAGTGACAGCATTCTAGTTTCATCTAAAACTTCAGTTCTCCTAAATTACAGTTCTGAGGATGTGCAATGTTGTAGCTGTGATACACAACCCTTTCACTCTTCACTGCCATGGGGTCAAGTTTACTTGAAAGATTCTCGAATGGAGAGAGGTTTTTGACTCTTGTAGATCTGTGGTGCAGCACAGTACTATCCAGGCATAGATCTTGGTGGAGCTGTAGTTTTGGGTCTCTTTTATTATTTCCAGTTGGAATGACATCCTACAGACAGTGAGCAAACTCATTTTAAATTCTACTGTTTCCTTTTCATAGCATCTGATGAATATCTCTCTTTCTTCATCCTTCCAATTTTGTCCTGCTACCATCACTGTGTTTGCTGTGCAGCAAACATAGTTGGTGCTTCACATACAACAGTGGAGTGTGCCTAAAGGCAAAAGTTTTAAGTCATGACACAGGCACTTGCTTCCAGTTCCTTGAGATGTTTGTCAGTGGTAGTTCTACCAAGATTAATTATGTTAGTGAAATTAAGCACTTAAATAGGTGTTTGAGGAATCAGGATATGGGCAAAGACCTAGAAGGGTGTCATGTCATGGAAAGACCTTGAGTTTAAGGAGTAAGTTATAAATCTTTTGTGCCATAAAACTTCAATTATTAATGCAATGATAATTCTCATATTTTTTAGCTCCAGGCTTTACTATTGACTTCTTATTGTCTCTGTAGCCCTTTGGTTCTCATGGCATTAACACTTTGCTTTTTCCATTTCCGTTTCCTTCCTTACACACCAGTCTGGGCCAGTGAGAGGAGTAAGAGTTCAGGAAGGATGGTCTCTAGTGATGCTGATAAAGTGTGATGTTTGTGATGGTGTTAAAAGATGTTCCTTCTATTACCATAGAGCCATTTCCTTCCCAAGAAACCTTCCTGGTTCATTAGCTCAGTAGATGCTGGTAAGTGTTTGAAGTGACCACAGCTGTGGTTGTTGGATAACTTTTTTTTAAAAAAACCCCAACCTGTTACCTTTTGCTCATGAAATGGATAAATCAGCAAAGAGGTGCTATTGCTAGGTGAAGCTTCAGTTCCACAAGACTTCAGCAATACCTGAGGCACAGTAAAATCTATGGAAAAATATTGATTGATTTCAATAAGGCCAGGATTTTTCTACCAATATCCAATTTTTACTGTAGTTATGGTCCTCCTTATAAATGTGCTTCCCCTGTGGAAGTGGCTTTCTGAAAAGCTTTCAGACAAGCCTTTCCATCACCTAAGTGGCTACAGATCAAAAGCTTGGACTGCTCTGAACACATCATAGATTTACACAGTACTATAATGAGAGAGCTGTGCTCTGCATCTGAGAGGCTCGATCTGATGGTGCTGAGCTCTGTCATTAAAGAAAATTCCAGCCCTTCCCCAAGCCTCAGGTAGGTAACTAAATAGGCCAGAGCTACTCACAAATTGTGAAATTATATTTTCCCAAAAATGTCATTAATTAAAGAAAAAAAATACCATTTCAGCCTGATTAGCAAGAGCACTGAGCACTGCACTTTCCTTAATCTCCTGATTTCCTACATCCCAGCTCCCACCCCAGCCGGGGCTCCCTTTTCACAGGGGCTTTTTTCCCAGGATGCTTTATACAAGGCTGATTCATTCTATTTGACAGAGAAAGGTAACAGTAGCCATAAACAACCATTTTGCATTTTGTAGCTGCTTTCTCAATCATCTCTTGTAGGGTGGATAAGTTACTGTCATGTTTTTCTTCATTAAAACAAAAGTATAAGTTTCCTATAAACCAGGAAAAATAAAATGCAAAAATCAAACCTTAAATTTCCAGTGTTCCAGGGTAGACTATGCTGCAGAAAGACTTTTCAGACATTTGAGAAATGCTTGAATTTAAAAGATAGGGAAAAAAATTCCCCCTGCCAAATCTGGTGTGGCATCTGTAGTCAGATGTCAAGATTACTTTTGCAGGATTGGTAAACAAGAAAGTACCCACAAATCCAAGAAGCAGACTCTCCGAGTCTACTGAGGCTCTGTATACCAAGTCTGAATGTGGTATTGTGGCAAAAAAACATTCTAATGAAATTGATGAGTGTCTGAAGACAAAATATCGGGGCTGAGTGCAAAAGTGTTTGGAACATAAGTGAGACCTCAATAAAATACCTCATTCATTTGGTTTCCTTGTGATCATTAGTCTTCATCAGTAAGAAAACTGCCTTTTCCTGACACTGGTTACTAGAGCTCTGAAACTCTTGTTTCGGTGTCAGTACTAAATATGAAGACCCTAAACCCAGTGGCAATGCAAAGTGAAATTAATATCAGAGTTATGGAATCAGAACTTTTTTAAGAATATTTTTTGTGCCCACCAAAATCAACAAGTCCTTCTAGGGAACTTTGTACAGAAAATTCTATTTAAAAGCCCTTATTTAGATAGAAATCTGAAATCTGAATTTTTGGTCAAACTTCAAACCTAAATTTGGCCTCTGTGTTAGGCAGGCTTTATAATGCTCAGATTTATTTGTTTTTCAGGGGATGGAAACTCGTTTTCATTTATGTGACACATCATGATAGAGGAAAGGACGAAGGGTAACATTGCAGAGGTAACCATAAATCTTAGTAAATCTTAGCTGCCTAACATTTAATATTCCACCAAAACTGAGCAAATAATTTATTAGTTATACATATTGATATATCTTTCCAATTGGGGGCAACATATTGCTCTCTTCAGTGTGGTTGAGTTGATTTTTTTTTATTGACCCTGGGCACTTTTCTTCTGCTTTTGTAACTGCTCATACTACATCGGTTGTCAGTATTTGGAGTGTTTGACATTGCTGCTGCCATTGCAAATTGAAAGATGGAACCATGGGCCGGATTGCTTTTATCTGTTATCCAGTTTTGATCTTTTCATCTGCTCTTTGCCAAGTAATGTCAGCCATGATTATTTCTAACTTGCCAAAATTCTGAACAGCTTTTAAACAGGTGACATTTTCCTATAAAAAGACTCTACCACAAGAATGTTTCTTTTTCCAGCCCTGAATGTCACCTTTTCTCCCATAATTACAGTGGTCTAAGTGACACATTTCTGGACTACTGACAGTTTTAAAGATTTGCTGTTTGTGGGTATTGCAATTACTGTGCATTACCTTCTCCCTTCTGAGAGGAGTGAAATTATTTCCATAGATGTTGCTGCCTTCACAGTTTTGCCTTTGATTTTGCACAGTTGGCTCTAGACTAGATCTAGATTTGGAAGTTGCTGGGAATAACTTAGTGTCAGGAGAATAAATAACTTTGGATTAAGCTACTGCCACCACTTAGATGAAATCTTTCCTAAACTTTTTCCTTCTTGCCTGGAAGAATTCGAAATATGTTGTACCCTGCGTAGACTTTGTGAGCGCATAAAATATTTTTGTGCCTAGGGTCACTTGGATGTTAACAACATCTCCATTACAATTATTCTCTTGTGGGGGCAAATCTCTTGGAAGTACCTGCCCTGTGTAAGTCAACCTTGTGTGATGATGCTGTATTTAGCCCATGGGCTGATGATGACACAGAAGGTCCATATATTTCTGCTGGCATTCCACCTATAGATAAAGAGTAGGTTGAAAATTAAGTCAACAAGCTGACTGTTGTCATTTATTTGGTCTGTCTTCTGGCTTTCTTTGTTACACCACAAATAAAACACAGTGACCAACAAACATTACTGACCTAGACATCGTGCAATTTAAATGACATGTACTGTAAAAAAATCTGAAAGCTCCTTGTCTCATCATCTCTTTTGTTTTGAAATAAACCTCTGGGAAACACCAGAGACACAAACCAGATATCTATTTGTGGACTCCTCATCTTTTATTCTGTGCATCATAGCAAACATTTCCAGGGCAGACTTACCCAAGTATTCTACAAACTCTAGAATGGGGATGCTCAAAACTGTATTTGAACACTAGTCATGAATTTTAGTATTTCAGATTTGAATGGCAAGCTACATAAGTCTGTTAGTCGGCACTGCAGTTCTCTAGAACTAAAAGAAGAACTATACTATGAATTTATTTAAAAGTCAGCTCCTTTATTGATGACTTTTGGACAACTGTTTTTTAATATATGCACATTTACAGGCAAAAGTGACCTACATATATTAGGAGCCTGAAACAGGAATGTGAAGAATGGAAAGAACAAGAGCAACAATAGACTTCACAGTCAGTTTCCTGTAAGTCCTTAGTATAGTCACGAAGTTAAGATACAAAAGCATTTGCAACAACAACATAGTGGGCAGAGAGGCCATGAGGCCATTAAGGCAATTAAGAAAGATTAAGATTGCTTGTGGTGGAAAGACCCATTAATCAATAGGCCAGAAATCACAGCATGTTGTAGCATATACTTCACCAAAAAAAAAAAAAAGAACAAACAGGCTAAATATATCCCATACCAAAGGTCACAGAGTTCTCATTAATGAGAAATCATATTAATCCCTCGGATATAGTTGGCTCCATAGTTAGGTTTTCCATTTGCCCACATAGGAACAGCACTGATGAAATGCATCATAAGTGATACAGAACTGCTGCTGAAAAAATTCCTGTTCACAACTGGCACCACAGCAATATTTGTGGAGGGAAAGCAGAGCTTACTCAAGAGGGCATGTGTTGATGCTGCTCAGTGTTCTGCAGAAGAGGGACAGTGACTATAGTTATTCATTGCTGACAACAATGATGCACAAGCCCCATTCACAAATTTAAAGCTGCTGTACAAAGATGACATGATGCCTGTCAGAGGATGGGTAATTGAAAATCCTTGCATTTGCACAATGCCTGTGGGCATCCAGTGTAAGTCTTCATATGGTAATGAGGAGAGGAAACGAAGTGGGAGGGCTACCCCACGTGTTAAAACTTGCACCTGAAATAACTGAAAATTGTCCTAGACTGGCACTTAACCAGGCTGAAACCAGCTCTAGGGCACTCAGCTTCATCTTCAGCAGCAAGCTCACCGCCCAGTTCCAGGCCTATGCATGTTGTTTGAAGATGCAGCTACAGCTGGGCAGAAACTGATTTGCTAACTGGTTTTGCAAAAGTAGCTACAGCTGGTTGAGATTTTTTTCTTTTTAAGCAAGCTGAAAAGCAGAGATGGAAGCTCTGGAGCTTTTCCTCAGCAAGAGATTGGTTTCAGTAATTTGTGAACCTGAAACTACTTCCTCAAACTGATCCGTGGGAGTTTTCTGCTTATTGACTCAATGAATTTTTCTTCATTGATTTGAGCCAATAATATTTAGTAATTTTAGCCAATAATTTTAAACTATCAAAACTACTGAAATTAACTACTTTATTCATCCAAGCTATGCTGGAAACTGCTGAAATGAACTACTTTATTCATCCAAGCTATGCTGTTTTGATTCACTGATTTGCAAGCATTCTTGATGTGTCTTACTGTTTCAGGATGGGATTTATTTGTTAAATTTAGGATTTCTAATTGCCATTCAGGTGGGGAAAATGCTTTCTTACAAAACTGGATATGATTCTGGAGTGTATTGAAACAATGTTTGAGGCATCTTTTGCATTCATGAGTTAAATTATCCCTTTCGTATTTTTAATGTAGCCAGAATATGTTCCCCTGGTTAACTGTCAGAGGCATTGAAAGAGCCAGGATGCTTTAAGAACAGAAGGCTGGTGTCATGCTTGCCTCACAGGAGTTTTGCTGTTGGGTGTATAATAATAAATATGGGATAAAAACCTATTCTAGTGCAGGTACTCAAGGCAATATTAGACAGCTATTTTCTCCGATTCCAGAGAAGTCAAGTATCCACAGTAACACCTCAATTTCAAGCAAGGCTGCAGGCATCTGGTCTTTTTTAACATCTGTATACGTAATTTCTTTATTTTAGTACAGAATAACTCTCAAAACTCCCAGAATAGCAAGAAAAATTAAATAACAGATCTTTCTGAAACAATTGATTTTTAGGATCCTACATCACTGTGAAACAGCACAATCTGACACAGTTCATCTCTGCTCTAGTTTCTGCTAGCAAACAATTTCTTACACTGGTTCTTCATAGTTAACAAAATGCCATGTGGTAGCTTTTGGCTGTAGAAGCTAGCCTGAAGAGTTAGCTGCATCCTTGACTGCAGAGAGCAAAAGCCTTTTCCTATATGGCAGTTGCATTGTGCTTTTGAAGATCCTGAAGCCTATTTTGACATCAAATGTGTGCTGCTGGTTTGGGAGGCAAAGACACTTAGTAGATGTTTGCTGTCTGTAATGATAGAGAAGCCTGAGATTTTCAAGTTTCTTGGACTTGGTGCTATTTATAATCTAGTAAGCAAATATTTTATTATTGTTGTATGTGTCACGGTAGTGTCTGAGAATATTAGCCAGTTTTTAGCTGCTGTACATCTATTGTCTGCCATTCCTGTTCTATATACGATCACCTCACTCTTCTATTGCAGCTTCTCAATTTTACTACATAAACACATCTTCTATCATATTGTTTATCCATGCATGGAGCAAGAAAATAATCTGACTGCACCATTCTGGACCTCTTGACATTTAGAGAGAGTTGGGATTTAGATAGACCATAGAAGGAATTGCAATATTCAAGATGCGAAGTGATTAAGATGTGAACAAGGATTTCAGCAGAAACAAGGTCAAGGTAAAGATGAACTCAAGCAGAATTTCAGAGATGGGAATGAGGAGAATGGAGAAGGTAGTTTGATGTTATGAAAAGGCAGTTTATTGTTTTAAATTTTGCACTGCTGTGATAGAAATATAGAAGCCTTTAATATTCTTTAATTATGCAGTGCTACTCAGAGCACAGAAGTGCCAAACACAGTGACACATTGCTGTAGTTTCATTTACCTCCCTCTAATATCTCTACTTGTTCCTCTTCTGGATGGTTTTCCCAATACTCTTTTGCTAGATGCTTGATTTTAGTATTTTATATATACAAATCTCTTGCTTTTACAATTCCAATTTACTTCTGTTTTCAGGAATTCAAGAACACTTCCTGGTCTCAGAGGTCACCACACCTCTGACTCCCATTTTCTGATACTACGGAGAACAAAAATTTCGATGGAAATAATGTGGATTTCCCAGGTCAGATTTGTTTTGCTTTTCCCATTATCTGTCCACCCATAGTGGTTCTTTCATATACTGAATAGCTTGTAGTTAGTAGATCTGCTGGTGGAAAAACCTCTGGTCTCAGCCACTGGGAAAATTCCTAGCCCCTCCAACCTACTCATGTTATGCAGAGGAAACTAGAAAGAGAAATGGCAAGAAGGGAAGGGACCTTTGAAGGAGGACATCAAGGCTGATGGACTTTTCATAGTTTGACAGTGCTAGTTTTAGTAAGATTCTTTTTTTGGTTAAAAATTTCAATGCAATGCTTTTTTGATGCTTATATGTTAATTTCAAGGTGCACATGTAGATATTAGCCAAACTATTTGTCTTTTCATACTAGAGAAACCTAAACAGCTATATCATAAAATAGCCCGCAGTGTTTGCCAAATATTTTCATTCCATCTGTTTCATCATAAGGTTCTACATTTTCCCAGTTCCTTCCTCCCACTTTCTATGGCATGCTTTCTTCCACTGAGCATTTTTGCATAACACAGTCTCACCTGGAGATGAGCTGTACTTCTGCTAATAGAATAAGTTAAAATAAACCAACATTTTACTTGATAAGTATGCATTGTTCCATCCTTCTGTCCATTCTTTGCATTGTGCTTCTAAAGTAAATGCAAGTAGTGAAAATCAAAATGATATATGAAATCATGCCAATACCTTAAAAATTGATTAAAATAGCCTGGCATTGTCAAAACATCTTGTTTTGATGTGTTTGGGAATACAGTCTTTTCACTTTCCTCTTTCCAAACCTTTTTCTTTTCAATGTCTTTAAATATTGTCTTAGGTACTGTAGTATGATGTAAAAATAAAAATTGAATGTTTAATGAAACATCTTAACTAACTGAAACTACAACTTACCTTTTTAATTTTTGGTGCCCCAAACTTAAAAATATATCTGGGACATTTTAAACCCCCTCATAATATGAGAACTCTAAAACCTCTGAAAAATGTATCTTTGATTTTCTTTGTGGCTTTTATTGGCCCTGGACATCTGCTCAAGAGGGTAAGAATTTTTGAGTCCAAGTTCCTGATCTCGTATCCTCCTTCAGGTTAAGCATCTTCACTGATTACCACTGCTCCATTTAAACAGAAGGGAGGAAACCTCTTCACAAGCAGAATGCCACTAAGGGCTCTTAGGGTGGATGTAGTCACTGTGTTGATGAGAGGCAACATGGGCAGCACCAAGTTACCCTTTCACATGGATATGCTCTATCCTGACTCTTGTTACCAGGGGCAGAAAGGTACGTCCCACTCAACTCCCTCCCCCACTGATAAATGGCCAGCATAGCTTTAAACCAACAACCTGAAATGCCATCAGGAAACTGGTTGGTGGCCAGCACAGATCCCAGTGAGACAGCCTGTTTTGCAAACCTGTCATACTGAACAAATTTGGTTTCTGACTGGGCAGGCTACTTTGATTAGAGATGATGAAGGCATACACAATAGTAATGAAGTTTGTGCTGAGAGAAGAGCTTGCACCACAGAGCTAAGGACACGAACTTTTATTTTAACCTAGGAATGGTTATAAAGGTGTTCAGCTTTTCTTTGTTCCCTCCCAGTTTTCCACTAGCCTAAAACCTAACCACACAGCCAGACTGTCAACACAAATAACAAAGGACTCATCTTTTTCTGACAAACAGCAAGCCAAGTCATACTTCTCATTCCCTTCTGTAACATCTAACTCTACCTCACCTACATGAAGTTCAGCCACTGGATTGTTATGCACAGGTCAGATAAAGTATTACAAAAAAATGGGAATTGGTCATGAGAAGTACTTCAAGGAACTGTAAATTTCCCTGTTACTTATTAGGTATGAAACACAGAGCAGGTACTTTTACAATGCCTGTGAGAACTCTGGCAAAGAAAACAATCTATCACTCCAAGTAGTACCTTAGACACCTTCACCAGCAATGTCTGGTGAAAGAACCTGCTCATTTTTGTTACAATTTTCCAAGAAATTGGTCATGAGAAGTACTTCAAGGAACTGTAAATTTCCCTGTTACTTATTAGGTATGAAACACAGAGCAGGTACTTTTACAATGCCTGTGAGAACTCTGGCAAAGAAAACAATCTATCACTCCAAGTAGTACCTTAGACACCTTCACCAGCAATGTCTGGTGAAAGAACCTGCTCATTTTTGTTACAATTTTCCAAGAAATAGACAGATTATTTTACTGTTGCAATCACATCCATCTTCAGGGTATATGCTACCTCCTCCTTCCAGACGTTTAACGTAAGGCTTTATCTGCTGACTTGGTCAATAACAGCAGCCAATGTTTGTCTCTGTGATGTAAAACGGACGTTCCCATCCTAATTATTTTTCTTAGTTTATAGTGCCAGATAATATTGATAATTCTCTTTGGGTGGTTGTTTAATAGGATGACCTTAACAAGAATAAAGTAATTGGATATAGACTTGTTTTAACATTGCATTTCTTTCTAAAACTTTAAAATGATCTGTTCTGAATTATACTTCTCTGTGTGTGTTTTATCTGTGGGTTTTCCATAAATCAGTTAAATTTGTTCATATAAACTTTACATTTTTTGTTAAGTCTCTCATGCAAGAGGTGACAGACATAGTAGACTTTCAAAAAGTAAAACAGCCTCCACCAACACCTCATGTATTTACACTTCCAGTTCAGAAGGTGCTCTAGATAATCTTGAGCAGAAGAACAGTCCTACTGATGTGCTTGAAGTTAGACATGTCTTGAAACAAAGCACATAGGATTCATACATGCTTAAAGTTTCAGTGAATCTTTCTTCACAAATTTGCTCTACTAAATTTCTGGCTTTCTAATTATTAAAGTAGAATAAATAATTATGCAAATACAATTCAGTAAATACATTGACTGTATTGATGTAAGCAGGCACTGTGAAAGCTAAGATACATGGGCGTGGGAAATGAACATAAACCTAAAAAGACAGTTCACTCTCAGTTATACAATGAAATACATCTAGTTATTCATTGTTCATCGACCAATATTTTTATAGCAAATGAGGCATAAAGAAATTGTGCACATGAACAGGTCTGGAAAAAATATCAAAAGAATCCCTCACTAGATGTGACATTGTGAAATACTGTACTGTTTTGAGCTCCATGTGTATATTTATCTGACTACTGTTTGTATAACAAAACATCAAAGAATAAAAGGTTGATATGCATAGCACAGGCAGCTTTGCTGAGATGTTTTACCTCTTGAGGCACAGGCAATCTAAATATTAATATTCATCATGTTCTAATTTCATTATTCCTATGCCAAGCTCAGAGCCACTTAGAATTAAGACTCCTTTTTTTTTTCTGCTGTTATATATGGTTTTGTCTGATTTCACTTCAGCTTGTATAGTTCCACCAAAATAAACAACTATGCAAGATTGCTTTGCAGCTTCAAATTGTGATGTGTGGAGGAAATAAAATTCTTGACCTTTTTTTTGGTAAAAACCCAATCTCTGCATGTCCATTTTAACATGTGATTGGAAACCTATGACCCAAAATTTGTTGTCTTGCAGTTAGGCCTGTGTAGTTCCTGTTGCCCTTTTTCTGCATCTTTTTAAAACCTTCTGTAAGGCATCCTGACCCCTTGATGCAAGTTATTATTGTCTTCAACATATCCCAGTTTTTATTCACAGTGCTTATGTAGATCTTGGCTTCCAGAGAAATACCTAAATTCTTATCTTTCCAGGTAGAATCCGTGGAACAGAATTTGTTGTAGACAGTAAGAAAATCAAACTTGATAAGCGCTGAGAGATTCAAAGTATTTCCAAAACTCATTATGCTCCTCCAAAGGATTTCAATGATGGGGGGAGCTGAAGTTACATCTGAACAGACAGTGTTAAAATCATGTCATTATGAAATGGCATAATTCAAAGAAACATTCTAAACCAGCAATACCTCTGTATGAACTGCAACAAAATTACCAGTGCCTGGATGAGCCCAGAGTCTGGATCTAAATACCTAAGAAACCATACATATTCTGTGAAGGTTGCAAGGTCATGAACAGAACTACTCTGTCTAAAATCTCTTGAGACTTCAGACTCAGAAAGTCTTGCTATTGAATCCTTTACAGGGTGAATAGTGCAGAGTTCTGTTTAAATAAATTCATAATGGTGTATTTTACTGGATGCTGGAGCAGAGGTTGGCTTACATGTTTTTCATGGTGAAAAAAATCCCTCTCCATGTAGATTAAAAAAAAAATCCTGTGAAGTTCTTAATTATAAAAAAATCAATCTTCAATATCTGCTGCAAGCACAACTTCATGTATTAGTGCACACACTTATTTTTTCTTCTTTCTTTTTTTCTTTTTTTTTTTTTTGCAACTAATTTTTCAAATCTGAAACAATAAAGAGAAAAGGAATTTTGCTGCTGAATTCAAGCACAACCGGGTGTTATCCAGGGGCTAAATTCTTTTCCTGCTTAACATAAGAACATAATAAGAACATAAGAGGCATACTGGTTCAGAACAAAGGTCAGTGTAGCCCAATATCCTGGCTCCAACAATAGCCATAAGAGGGTATGCAGGGAAGAGTAGAGAACCAGCCTTGCATATCTGATGCCTCCCCCTAAGTATTCTCCCAGCTACTCACAGCTGAAGAATTTCCTGAAATGCATGTAGTGCCGAAGTCTTTAAAACCCCTGTATATGTTTCTGTTCTGTGGTCTTGCCTAGTCTCTTCTTGAGGCTATGTAAATTTATAGTATGCACTAACTGATGCCAAGTGGGAGTTGGGCACCAGGATTTTGGGGCAAAAAGTGTGCGATGTCATTAGGGATTCAAGGATAATGCTATCTCTGTATTTTCATTAATACAGCAGTTCTAGAACATATCTGGTGATTTACAGTTATATAAGGAGAAGAAGTGAGGATATGTCCAAAATATTACTATGTTTTCTTTAAAATGTCTATGCGGGCATTTTGATCTGAGACCAAGCAAAAAAAAAAAAAAAAAGAGAGAGTGGGTCTGGCAGGGTAGGATACTAATAAACTGTTGATAAAAGAGTAGCCTGTGGGCTCAATGAAGAGATACTTAAACTGTTCAGGCAGGGTGCTAGAGGCAAAGAAATAGATGATTACCTTTGAATTATGCAGTTCTGAATAAGAGGAGAATAACTGACAGAAGCCCATGGACATTTTTCCACCTTGCCAATGAGTAGGCAGTCATGAAATGATATACCCATTCAGTGGCAAATTCCAGTCAGATTGCTCTCAGAACAGATTGCAAGAGATTCTTGCATCTGTCTTCCTCAGTTTTTCAAATATTTCCTTTTCCATATTTTTTAGTGAAATGTATCCATTGTTTATAATTATATAGATTCACTTTCTGAGTTCATGCCACTTATTTACATTTCCACATATTTGACGAGTATGCAAAATAAGCCCAAGATATATACAACAAATCTTCCTGGCTCTAAGTGCTTGCAAACAACAAAGGCACTTGAATATTCTGATGACAGGGCTTGTATAAGGACCTATGTGGCTAGACAGAGTGATTATTTTCTGTGCCTACTGAAACCAGCCGTATCTCCTGCTGTTCTGAATCACTAGGTTCAAATCATTGGCCTCCAAGAATCCTGTAGTTGGAAATGTTGAAGACAGAAAACTCTAATGGGTCATTTTGGACAGCCTCCTGCCAGGACATGATTATTCCCTCCAGAGCTCTGCTTGATGAACAGCAACACTATCCACAAATGAGGCAATGTTGTCCACAAACACAGATGAGCAGAAAGAAGATACTGGTGGCTGTGGTCAACAGATACCTTCCTCTGTAGCCTGTGCTTTTATTCTATGCTGTCTTTAATATTATTCCTCATGTTGGAAAGACTGGAAAAAGAAAGTCTGTTTGAAAAGCTCCAGGAGAAACCAAAGTCCTGAGTTTATTAATTTGTGTTGGTTTCATTGTGGTTGCGTAGTGAGGAATACTCTAAAGTAACCACAGTCAAATGCTTATTGGACATCTGCACATTGTTTCTAACATGTCGTGGGTTTTTTTCTCTGAGTGTATGTGTGGATTTTGTAGGGTGGGAGGTGTTCTGCTACCTATTAGTATGTCTGTTATGTCCCTCAAATGATGCCTCATTTGATCGACAGATTGCTCCTGGTTCGTGAAAACTTATGAGTCCTCACTGACTTCATCTGATGACACTACTGGCTATTTTTCAATGAGAAGCTTTTAATGACATTGTTTCAGTTAGGGTGAAATCTATAATTTTAATTTCTGGAAGCAGTAGAGTCACCCTTCGGAGTGATGGTAGATGTCTTTGTTACCTGAACAAAGTGTCAGATATGTTGGAGAAATTTTTGAACCAACCAGTAAGAGGGTGCTGGACCCTTTCTGTAGTCAGCAAAATGTTCTGATGGGATGAGACCCACATGAGGGAAGGGGATTGTCAGTGCCACTCTTTACTGTTCACTTCTAATGAAATTTTTCAAGCTTTTAGTATTATCACTCTCAATCTGCAAGTCCTTTAGAGTCCTTAATGGTTTCTGTCTATGCCCATGGCAGTAGCTATGAATGTTTTTATCTAATCTACTTGGTGATGAAGCTGTATTCAATTTCATCTCATGATTAGATCTCTGCAATGCTCCTACATCCAGTTACACCACGAGACCAGGGCCAAACTTCAGTGTAGTTTATTTATGAAGGGATGTTTTATGAACAGCCAGCGATGTCTACACTCAAAAAGAATTTTTTACTGTGTTTTTCCCCTTAAATAGTTATAATCCTTACATCTCCCTTTTTGTGCGATTCTGTGTCAGTGAAGATGAACTGATGTGCCTTGAGGGATCAGAAATGTGTCAGCCTTGACTCTGCTAGATGACTCCTTGGCCAGTGGAGCTATGCATCTTAGAGTCTCTGCAGAACTGTAGGCTCTCAGGTGACATGGTAAAACTCAAGTGTACCCAAGCTTTGGGAAGAGAGGGGAGATGCCAACAGGGTATCATGACAACAAGGCATTTTTATGTTTTGAACTGTGAGGATTTGAGAGTATCTTTGCTCTGATAATAATCACTGATGAGTCTGAAATGTTAAGTGATAGGCACTCTCTGCCCAAACACAAATCCTTCTTAAAAGGCAGTATCTCCATTTTACCTGTCTTACACATAAGGTATTTGGGGTTATACTTTCATGTATGTAAATTACTTATTCCCAAAGAAGACCAAAATGTATGTATGTGTGTGAGAGATGGTGTTTTCTGTTGCTGGCTATCAGGGTTTTGTAGTTCTCCATTTCCTATTTCAAACATATTTATTGTAACTGGCAATATTTAAGACTGAGTGGTCTATTTTCTACATCTTTTCTCTGGGTTCCTATTGCTGTTTCTCTGGGCAAAGCATGACAGAGGTACATGGTACATATCCTCATGGCCAAGGAAAAGTTGTTTCTCTGTAAAAAAAACCACCAAAACTTCCTCTGTGGTTGCATCAGAAGGAATCAGATTTTCCATTGTTGGTTAAAGTTCTACATGCCTCCCATTAAAACTAACAGCCCTTTAATTTAGCAAAACAATCCGATTCGTGATGTTCTGCTTCCCTCTCCTGAACTGAACTTAGATATTATTGGGACTTAGGTACTGAGGGTCCTGAAATGACATACTTTCCACTGCTGGAGCTCTGGTAGGGTGAAAAACCAGGATGGATGGGGCAAAGGATTAATGTGATGATGACTCAGGAGATGGGCAGAGAGGACAACCTGGTTAATTTTACCAGAGTTCCAAGAGAACTTACAGAGTCTATCCAGAGCCCACTGCTGTCTGTGGCAGAAGTCCCCACTCAACAGGAGCAGGCTCAGGTCCAGTGTTTGTAAGATGTAGACTCATTATCCCCAGCTTTCTTACAAAAAGATGATTACTGTAATATTTTATATGACTTTTCTCTGAACTGCCTATTTTTCGTGTTTGTTGAGCAGAATTGCCCATTTTACTCCTTGATACATTTGCACAAAGTACCTTTTCTTTTTACCCAGGATTTTCTGTTTTATTTGGGAAACAGCATGTGACACTCATGGATCTTCCCCTTTCCTTTCTTTTTTTTCCTCGTGGAAAATACCTGCAGCATAAAACAGCCTTGGAAAAGTGAAGAGTCTGTGTGCTGTGATGTGCTGCAGTAACAAATAATATTCCCAGGTACATCGAGCAACATAAATATGTAAATATTTTACAACATGTGTACTTACATATCCTACTTTTTTTTTTTCTCTTGCACAACATACACATAAAATAAGCACATAAAGTTACATATATCTGGTAGAGTGGCAGCAGAGTCTACTCTGTTAATAATAATACTGAATATGTAAATCCCCCCACTTTTTATAACCAATACTTTAGGTTGCATTTACTGTAAACAAAGATGTATTTTTGGGGGCTGTTGATTTGAGTTTATTGTTTATGTAAATCTCTCAGAATGTGACATAGCCAGATAGCTTCCTATGTTGTGCTGATCCACATTTTAGGCCAGCAGCCAAAGTATTTTATCTTTTACTTCATTATAGTGATCTTCCAATTAGCTGTGGTCTGTAATACCCTGATTTTGGTGGCAGTGGTTTGGGGAGGATTGTTTGATAGTTCTGCTCGAGAGGCAAAATGAGGGGCCTTATTATAGAAAGTGCAGAGGTTGTGCAGTAGCTGAGTTCTGTTGCAAAGTTTGCCGATAAGGGAAAACTGGCCCTTGAGCATCCATTCTATTCTGTATATTAACACTTCTAATCTGCACTGCTGATAAAACTGCAAGCCATTTGCCTTTGGAGGAATTAGTTCTGCCTCACTTGTGTAACCAGGCGATGGTGATTAACCTTTAAACTGTCCAATATTCTCAGCAGACTCCTGCTCCAGATTAGAAACTATTTAGTTATGACCAACTAAATTAACAACATTCCCTCCTCTGAAGAATAAGATTTGGAAGGTATGCATTTTAAGGTGGAATGTGGATAATGTCCTTATTTATTCACCACTTTTTCTACATAAAATGTGTTTGTCAGTTAAGGAGAAAGGAGAGCTAGAGTTTGATTTCAAATTGAAACAATCCACAATTAGTTACATACAGGAGGTAATTTGGGTGAATTTGGCTTGAGATGCTTCTTTAGATGGTTGAGACCTGTTTCTGACTTCATTCCTAAATAAAACTTACGGTGCAGGGTATAAAATGGGCAGGATGGTACTCTGGTATGGGCAGCAGTTTAGGAAAAGGATTTCCTTCCTTTGAAAGGAAAGGCAATTATCTCAATTCTTTGAAAGTGTAATTTTTGGAAGTTTACTAACCTTCCTGTCACAATTGGGCAAAACAAAAGGGTTTGTACATGGTGGTTACAGACCAACATATCCAATGGACTTTAGCTGCTGTGATAACCTAGTACTGTACCATTGTATCTACATATTTTAAATGTGTAATTTATCAATTGAAACATACCCTTCAATACATGTGCCATAAAAGAAAAGAGCGAGGGCAATTATGTAATAGTATAGTGTTTGTCTGACATGCCTTAAATCCCCATATTGTTATTCCTCACTGAATAACAAATACAAAATCCCTGTTAGCAATGTTTTCCGTTTTACCAGTTTTATATTAGCTGCCTCCTTAAAAATTGCTAATCTAGATACTACATTAGTAGGATGTCAGTCAAACTGCAATCCACGGTGAAGCCTTCTTCATATACCAATTTAAATCATTCATGGTCCTTTCTTTGGCATTATTCAAAAGATCATAATAATTTTCTTGTGCCCACAGCACAAAAAAATCAATTATTTCCCCACAAAGACTTGAAAGTACTTAGCGAGTGCTGTAAGAAAAGCTGAGGGTTATATCAAATTGAAATTGCACTCATTACACACAACACAATTAGTTGCCACTAGTCTGGCCGGTGCTTTAATTCTGAATGGCATATCTTTATTATTACAGAAACAAGCATGCAAATGGCATTGTTCAGGATTTGCAGAAATCAATAGGATATAGTGCTGTGTGTTTGGTGGCCACTGTCACTCAGTCTGCTGTGGATTTGAGATAATGTGTGTATTTGAATTAATGAAGGGAACGTGAGACATCATAAGTGACACCCAAATAAAAGAAATGGGTACATGATATTTGTAATTATTCTACTTGTGTTTTTGTTGTAAATACTTGTGCTTTTTGTTTTTTAATCAAAGGATTAATTGCATTTTAATAAGGCATTATGATTTTCAGAGCTTTAGTTAATTAAAACTTGTAGTATATAATTATGAAGTGATGCTGAGATTTGTCTAAAGATCACCCATACATTTAGTATATGTATATTTTTCCTTGTTAAGCAGTTGCTACATTTTGAGGGAGGATGAATTATGTTGAATGTTTGAAAGATGATGGCTGTTCCAAATGGATTTCTGTAAATGGCAGCTAGGAATGTAGATTATGTTGTTGGACAAATTAAAGTGGAGGAACTACTGGGATTGGAAACACATTTTGGCTGTAGTGCTGGAACATTCATTTGCACAAATGTTAGCTTTCAGCCGCAGACATAAGAACAGATGTATTTGTTCAATGTATCATATCATTCCGCCCATTAATTCCCAGTGAAATTGCTGCAGTATGAAATTCTGAGGATAGGCCATAAAGACTCACTGGTGGTGTGTGGTAAAGATTATTTTCCATGTGACAAAAGGGTTTTAAGAGGAGGGAGAAAGTAGGTGTGAGCATGTGTGTGTGTAGACAACTCTATGTATCGACTGGTTTCCCTAAGAGAGATGAATATTCCTGGTACAAAGCTTTAGTCACTCACAATCTAACCTGGAACACACATATATATTGTTTCCTGTGGGAGTATATTATGTATGGATTGATAGACTAATTGCTAGATAGATAAAACAGAGTTAAACAGTATTAGAAAGTTAAAATCTTAATGTTGAAAATGAAGATTACATTTGGCAGTATTTTTTTAAAAAATCTCCTCCTACATATATTCCATTCCTTTTGTAAGTGTATTTTGGAAATAAAAACTAATTTTCCTCTTTTTATTTATAAAAAAATGAGAAAAATATTGATTTGCTGTTGATTGGTGAGAAGACTTTTCTTATTTCTTGCCAACTATAAAATGTTTATGCAGAATAGTCCAGAACAGTCCTATATTTCTATTGCACAGGCCCATGAATTAGAAAGGGTTTCTAATGTTCTGTCTTGAAGGAAGGGTCTTAAATTAGACCTCAGCATTTCCTACCTGGAAGCTTGGCTACTGCAATGCACAAATATTTATTTATTTATTTATTACACACAGGCTTGCAGATACTTTTTGAGACAAACCCAGTCAAGAGCTCAAAATGTTCCAAGTAAGGCAGGGAGATGAAGCCTGCAGAGAGGGCAAAAGAAAGAACAAGAATTCTCAAATAATTTACGTTGACTTCAGCACTCAGACCGGGATTTTATTAGGTATCTATAAATGGATTTTAAGTAGGATTTTCCCATGTTTTTTCCCAAAGCTGATTTAAAATCTAATATTATTAGATTGGTCACAGCCTTCATATTTTAACTGTCAAACCCAAAGTCTGAAAGGTGATTCATTCAAAGCTTGCTAAAATATTTGCTCAGCAGCACAATAGTGTGTGATGGAAAATAAACTCCTCTGGAGCATCTCACCCTATCAGCCATGGCCTGCAGCAGGAAAAGAATGAGGGAAGGTCAGTCAATTATGTGTGGTAATCACCGTAAGCATATTATCTGAGACACAGATGTCTTCCCTGACCCCACACGACATAGCTATTAACCCCACAGTAGTATAAAAATGGGGAGGAGGAGGAGCCAGTCCCCTAGGTAAACCAGACCTTTTCAGTCAAGGCTTGTCCAGCGGCTCAGCGAAGTGGCGGCGGTGCGGGCGCTGTTGCGGGGAGCTGGAGCTGGTCCCGCGCTCGGCGGGCGGCACGGCCACCTCTCCTCTTCAGGGACCTTTCTATAGACCTAGTCATGTGAGATAAATAGTTGCATCATCGGAAAAATGAGACTGGCAAAACGACTTGTGAGATATTTCAGGAGCGTAAACAGCCCCGGAATGCCAGGCACTGCCTGTCTTTTCACGGGAACAACTTTTGAGTTCCCGAGTACACCTACACGGAGGAGGTATTAGTGCTGATAAAGCATAATGCCACTATCATGCAATCATCTAATGCTTCTAGAAAACAGAGATGATTTTCTCATTACACTGAGTAATGTGCTGATTACCCCATACAGCTCCTTTTTAGTTCAAGTTCTGCTTGTATTTACTTCAGAAAAATGATCGGCTGCTTATTCAAGTGAAAGGGATTTTTTCAGTGTGATTGTTCAAATACATGAAGTAAGCAAAGCAGTTTTCAAAACTGACTATTTAAACTGTTGAAGACTCATTTAAAAGTTTGCATGTAAAATCTGGTTGCTGAGTAGAAAACATGCATTAGTAAGAGTTACAGTATCCTTCACCAGCTCTAAACTTTCTAACACCAAGCCTAAAACCTGACAGTAGGTCTGTTTATTTCTTGTAGCCCTTGGCAAATCTTTTCTTTAGGTGAAGCTTTGTTACCTTTATAGAGGCCATTTTGTATTTTTCTACCAGAAGGATGAATGACCACTAAGCAATGTAAGTTATTGCAGTTCAGCACAACATACAGTGCAAAAGAGTCCACAACCAATGAGATTTGGTTTTTTCCTCCTTTTTAAATAATTGATTATAATGTCATTCCAGTCTTATGACATCCTCCTAACTGAGATCAGACTGAGCCAGTGAATACCAGAGTGTGAAAGGAACACTTTGCTCATCAGATTTGCCATAGAATGTAGCAGAGGAATCCCCAGGTTTCTTTTCTGACTAAAGGAATTATTAAAAAGTATCTTGATACTGTCTCCTTGCCTAGGGTTAATCACCGTGTGAGTGAACATTTGCATGTCTTGCTGAGCTACAGGTTAAAGACAAGGAAAGTGGTGGATTGAGCACTTGGATGAGCTTAACCACTGGACTCCCAGGAAAGGAAAATCTATTAGAGATACAGGATTTTGCCATGGTGCAGGGTGAACATAGATTGCCTCTTTCACTGACCTCAGGGATGACCTGAAAGTAGATGAAAAGGATGGTGGAAGTGACTCACTAGGACAGCTGGGCTGAAGGGGATGTTGCAGGTTCCCATCACAGCCACTGCTGGCCAAATTCAGCTGGAGTCCAAAGATGAGATTTGGGCTATCCTCCCTATTAGTAAATTCCCTACAGGAGTCTCAGCTATGTGGAAAGATACCATTTACACTTCCTCCTGTTATTGTGGTCAGTCTTGAATTCTGAGCCTCTTGTATTCCCATATTAAACTTCCATCCTATTGTCATTTTAGTCCTCTGTCTAAATGTTGCTAAGTAACCTCCTGTGTCAAATACTTTTTCTGCTGGGAAAGAATCTTGCATCAGTCACCTATTGTGACTGCCAGATTAGATACCATAATGTGCTCAACATGGGACTGTGCTTTACTTCTATCTAGAAACTGCAGCTGATACAGGATTTGGCAGACGACTTGTTAAGCAGCATCTTTTCCTTGAGCATATTAAAGCAGCCATGAACAACTTGTACAGTTCATTTACTGGTCCCTGGGCTGATTTTTAAGTTTGGAGATTTAGGATTTTTTTTATTTTACCTTTCTCCTCCAAATCCTGCCTGTTTGAGTAAGCAGCTCTGCTGAAGAGCACATTTCTCCATTTGCCAGCAGTGAAGGCTGTAAGTTAAGACCTTAGCTCTGAAAGAGAGCAAGCAGTGCATTCCTGGAGCTTTAGTGAGCCATGGTTTCTACGAGGCTCTTTTATCACATTTTCTGTGGGGCCAAATAAAAGCCAAATTCTGACGATCACTTGTGTAAGTAGAAATCCGGAGTAATGCTATTTAAATAATATGTAATTAGGCTAGAGTGAATGAGAATGGAACTTGGTCCAAATTGATTATATATTTCAGGTCAGTTGACATAATGGAGCAGCCTTTTCTGTCTCAGCTTAATGCAGTGGTTCTGAAGAGTTCATCACCTGCTCTTGGCTCTCTTTCCTATTTCCAGCTGATAAATCATCTTTAATGTGTTTCCTAATATTACTTTTCCATGTGGTTATAGTTCTATGTGACAGCAGTGGGGGGTGGGGAGGGGAGAGCAGGCAATAATTTCACTGACACAGAAATTACTTTAAAAATGCATTAATGTGTCTTAAGTATAATTGACATACTTTGAAATATATATTGCCTATAGGCAAAATTAAATTTTGCTAACCAAAACCAGAGGTAGGCAGAACTTCCGTAGCATCTTTCCTGTATACGTATTAAATAGTAGTGTTGGTTTCCATCAATATATTTGTAAAATATTGTCAGATTTCGCATGTAGAAATCACATCTTATTCAGTCATGTTTTGTCAGTTAACCTTTTCTTATGTGATAGTTTACTTTTCTAGAGGAAACATTTCATAAAACCCATACTAATTTTAAATACATGATTTACCATGTTAATACTTGTCACTTATCACATGCTCATCAGTTTCTCCTAGTTGATTTTCTGTTAACCCTGTATGTCACAGCAAAAGCAAAGTATTTTCCATAAAGCTGTGGGAAGTCAGAATTTAAATTGGCTTTTCTTCTCTAGAGTTTGTCCTAATTATAAATAATCATGGCCAAAAAAAAGTTGGGTTTTTTTTTAAAAAGAAAAAGCACGGCCTTGCACCATGGTTTTATCATTTGCCTAAAACTTTCTCCTGAATTGTAACAACACTCTGAAAATCATTGAGTTTTATTTATCCAAGTAAACCTGTAGATGTTTTAGATACCAAGGAGTTCTAAAGTCTGATTTCTTCATGGTACAGAAGGAAAGTAGATCTCTATATACTTGGTAAGTGTACTGGTTGCAGGGAAACGAGTTGTTCATGTGATGGTTTAAGCATCAGAAACTGTACATATGAATCCTATTCACTATGCATGTTTGGGCACTTCACCCACACACTGCAAACCACTCCACTGGCAGCATTGCTAGCCTTGCTGAGAAACATCAAATAGCTGCAGCTGCAAATACAATATGAAGTTTGGGGTTCCAAAATATTTAGTTGTTTTTAAAAAGACTGATGTAGCTCTATATATCCATAGATTCAAAAAAAATTAAATATATATGTTTACACACACACACACACACACACAATATATATATATATACTTTCTATGAATGCTACAGAATGTGGAGCAAAGATTTTATGAAGATTACAAGAGAGGAGGGAACTTTTATATGTAGTGTTTTGTATTGGTCCTGCAGGACTTACAAAGCATTTCATAAGAGAGATGTCCCAAACCAAACTCAAAGTTATGTCGGGTATACCTACAGTGTAAGCAGGAGTTTGTTTCTGCAAACTGATGTTTACAATTTTATGCAAGGACTGGAAACCTTAGCAAAATGCATAGATAATTACTGAACACAGAGGTCTGTATTTAGACAAGGTTAAATATAGGTGTAAGCTCAAAAATATGTCTTTGCACCAACCCAAATTTTCACTGTATTAAACATTTCTGACTACATCTGTCAAATTATTTGAGTCAAAATGTATTTTCAGTATGCCTCTAAGTTAAGGGGTAAAAAGGTTAAGTTGCTGTCACGCCAGCTGTGTGCTACCCCTTCCATTTTTATAGGAATATTTCACCTGTGTTCTCATCTGTGAACATCTATGTTAGGAAGAAAAGTATTGCTTGGGTATAAGAGCTAGGAGTCATTTTTAATCTCCTACTGATCTGTAATCAAGCACAGTAAATACAAACACTTGGTCTGAACCTACTGTGACATTTAATAAGATTTTGATTGTGAGTCAAAGTACCCAGTTTTTTTCTGCGAAAGTATTGTTCTGCTACTGCTGGCCAGTAGAACAAAGTGTACTTCACTCTAAAAAAATAGTCAGGTTTTTGATGTGGTTCATTTGGGTTTTAAGTAACATATTGACAGAAGAAATTGTGTTGTTCTATCTGATAAGAAGTAGGGATTGGGGTACCTCCAGTTAATAACTGACCTCAGATATTCAAGGTAATCTTCTTCTTTGTCTGCTAAAAATTGGGCAGGAACAATGAACTGAGAAGTTTCAAGTTCTAACACAATATGAGACAAGATAAACAAAATAGTTCCAGTACCGCTCAGTGCCCATTAAGGGCAGAAGCTGTCTACTACTTTTGAAGAGGTCTCCAATATTAGCTACATAAGTGATGATCTTACAGCGAGTACAAAACTCTGTAATAGAAAGCTTAGAAAGAGGAAATGTGGTTTTGCTCCACTGTTTCCTGCCTGATGCTGTCTAAGAAACAGCAAATTGGATGCCAGACCTGAAAGCTCCTGAGTGAAGCTGAGAAGTGTACAAATATACTGGCTTTGGACTTTAATTTAGGGTCTGAAGTGCCAAGGTACTGAGCATTTTGCAGAAGGACTCAAATAATTTTACTGACCTCTGTCATACTCAAAATCTTCTGGAATACTGCTCCCAGAACTCCAAGTAACTAAATCCACTTTGCCACAAATACTCTTGTTGCTGTTGTCTAACCCTATTTAAATCCCTCACACCATGTTTTTTTGCAGTAGTGTTGCTCTCATGCTGGGCTTCAAATACTGTAGGGTACAGGTGCCAACACCATGTTCTTGCAAGTTGGCACATTGGCCATTTTTTGATTCCATCATGTATTCTCAACTCATCCTGCTCAATCACTGCGTCCTTTGGCTGGTACTTTATGTCCCAGTTACCTTCTCCTGTCACCCTCTTTCCTGCTGCATCAGCTCTTCCTCTCCACCAGCCATTCAGACCCAGATCTCAGTCTTTCCAAGTTTCTCTTCCAGGTCCTTTACACATATTGAAGACAAAACTTAGAGGAGCTTCACTGATGCATGCAACTTCTATGCACATCCTTTCCTGATATATCCAATCACCTTGCCAGATACAACTTGTGCAACTGCTCTCTTCCTTTCCCTATGGGTGCCTTTCCTTCTCCATCACTTTAGCCTGACCCTCCTGCAAAGGCATGCAGCAAAATAGATGGTTGGCTTTTTTTGTCCTCTGCCATTAGCAAACCGTGGATCAGCTCTCCTAATCCCTACAAAGGTTACATCCTTTACCCTTTTCCCACAAAGCACTAGTCCTTTCTGACCTCTCACTTTCTACATTCCCCTCTATGACAAGCTCCTCATCTTGTTAACAGGTTTAAGCAAAAACAGTCTTTTTGCCTTGAGGAAAAAATTAATCAAACCATACCTGGAGAAAAATGTTGCAGACAGCACTGTCTGAAAATATTTTTCTGCTAGAAAATTGTAAATTTGCTTTTCCATTCCTGACATATTTCCTTAAATCACTGCCATATTTCTTATCTGCCTGTCATCTCTTTTGAAGATCTTTTACCTTCAGTGTGGCTAAAACTGAGCTCTTTTGCTTCCAGGCGCTGGAAGTTATGGTTTAGGGTTTAGGGGTTACAGTGGAGTGACAGGTTAACTGTTGGACTTGATGATTTTAAAAGTCTCTTCCAACCCTGATGATTCTATGAATCTGATTCTGTGACTCTGCCTCCTGGTCTTCATTACACCGATCAACATCACTATCATTCCTGTGATCTTAAACCTATTAACCTGTCATTTTTTCTCTTCCAAGAAAGAACAAACCCATCTTCCTTTTGGTAGCAAAACAAATAAATCTCTCATCTAAATCTTCATAGTCTCTTGCACCTCTTTCTTTGTGGCCTTTCTTGCACTTGAATGGACATTTTGACTCCTTGATACACACAGAAAAACATGCCTAGTCATGCCCGTTAGTCCAAGTACTCAATCTAGCTCATTTCTCCTCTCTTATGCCTTCTCATTGCTCTAACCTTAGGTCTACCAAACGGCTGCCTTGCCTCCTAGCTGTCACCAGGCTGCACCCCATTCCTTGTTACTAGCTTGTATGGACATCAGCATTTATTTTTAACACAAATAGCACCCAATGGGCTCCTTTGTAAGGCTCTCTCATTCTTCAGCCATTTCTGCAAAAGCCACTTGTTCTGCAGTAATAACTGGTGAAAACACTCTGGGGTTGTAGTTGGCACATAAGATTTTAATACCATGAGGAGGATGGAGAGGGGCAGCAAGGTATGCAGATGCCTACAATGAGAGCAGGCTCACCTCTTCTTAACTTTATAATTTTTGTTTTCCAGCTTCTATGTATTGACCAAACTATTTGACTTTAAGCTCTGGGGCAGGGATGCTCTTCCTTGAGCAGCACCATCTCTGTGGCCTCCTAATCCCAGTGGAAGGCTCTGTGTATCACTGCAGCAACCTCACTGGCTCAAACTCCCAGCCACAGTGGTGTGCATTCTGGAAATCGTCTGCCTTTGCATCCATACTCCTCACCTTCTTCCACATGTTTGATGTATCTTTCTCAAGTAAGCACAAGATGATTTAATACCACAACCTGCAAAACGCTTGTATTTAAGATGTGTATGTCACATACATTTTGTGGAACTTTCACAGCCAAGATGTTTATCTGAATTTAGTGATATATTTGTCCTCAGGAAAACAGGAGGTCCAAGGCAGACACAGACTCATGCAGCTGTAAAGAATGATTGCTTTCCAGTTTGGCTACCGATATAATCCACTGTGGTTGCAAGTCTTGCTTTCCTCTCTACATGATGTCAACATTTCCATGAACTACACGTGTTGTATTCATAAGTGGTACTTAGAAATATGTGTTCTGTAATCTCCTCCTTGTGCCTGACACTTTACACATGTGTTTATCTACAAGGACTTGTGACATTAGCTTGCTAATTTTGCCAGTGTACTGTACCAGCAAGGGTGTGAGAGACTCAGAAGGATATTTAAACTGGCAAAGAGAGAATTATTGACATTAGCTATGAGTACTTTGTAAGACTCTATTTTGGAATGTCATTTGTTAGAAAATCTTTGCTGCTGAAAGTCGTCCATCATTCCCAGATGGACCTGCATGCCTTACAGAAACCTCTCTTCCCAAATCCCACTCTGTCAGTGGCCAAAACAGTGTGCTGGTTTTGGCTGGGATAGAGTTAATTTTCTTGATAGTAGCTAATATGAGGCTGTGGTATAAATTTGTGTTGAAAACCATGCTAATAATACAGGCATGTTTTTGCTATTGCTGAGTAGTGTTTACAGAGTGTCAATGCCTTTTCTGTTTCCTCACACCCTACCAGCAAAGGGGCTGGGGATGTACGAGAAGTTGGGAGAGAATACAGGCAGGACAAATGACTGCAGCTGTCCATGGATATCCCATACTGTGTGATGTCATGCTCAGCATAAAAAGCTGGGTAAAGAAGAAGATGTTTAGAATCATTACGTTTCTCCCCAAGTTACCTTTCCACATGATGGAGCTCTGCTCTCCTGAGGATGGCTGAACATTGGCTGCCTGGTTATGGGAAGTAGTGACTTAATTTCTTGTTTTGCTTTGCTTGCAAATGGGGCTTTTGCTTTCCCTTTTAAACCATCTCTGTCTCAACACACGAGTTTTTCTTACTTTCACCCTTCCTATTCTCTCCCTCAACCCACTGAAGGGAGTTAGCATGTAGATGTGTGGGGCTTATTTACCAGCTGGGATTAAACTATGACAGTCTTTTTTGGTGCCCAATGTGGAACTGTCAAAGGGTTTGACAGATTTGACTGGAATGTGCTAGATCAAATTTATAACTGTTGTTGAGATTTAGCTAGTAATTGACAGGATCCGGTTCTTGCCATGGGCTTTGCTTACCTCACTGTGAATTAAGTCTAGTGTTCATTAGTGGCTGATTTTTGCTTTTGCTGGGTGCTGCAGTCCTATACCACTTATCACCTTACTCTACTGCCATGGTGATGCACCTGGGCTGGCAGACAGCCAGGGTATTGCTGCTCTTTCTGTGCTGCTCTACTGGACAGTCTGGAACTCCAGTGTGGATATGCCCATGCCAGAGCAGGTACATCTTGAAGTGGCTGTGGCTGTGGTTATGTCTGTGCTGCAGGTGCACCTCTCTAGTGATTGTGGCCCAAGGATAAGTCCATGCTGTAGAAGGCACACCTTGAATTATCCATGGCTGTGCATGAGGTCATGCTGGAACACCTCAAAGCATGTGGCCATAGACATGTCCACAATAGAACAGGTACACCCCCTGGAAGGACTGCAGTCATGGGTAAAGCCATGTTGGAGCAGGTTTACTTCTGAAAGAACTGTGTCTGTTGGTAAGACAACACTGGAACAGGTACACCTCAGACCAACTGTGGCTCTGGATAAGTCTATGTTACAGCAGTCTCTCCCTGGAAAGACTGTGGCTCATAGATAAGGCTGTACTTGGAGCAGGTGCACCTCAAAGAGACTGGAGTCTGTGGGTAGGTTCAAGCTGGAGCAAGGGCAAGAGGATGAGTTCATTGCAATACTAAACATTATGGTCTGGCCCAAAGGGACCAGGGGTGGAAACTGGAATGGGTATGCCTTTAAATTGTTAGAACCCATTATTGAAGTTGTTTGTTACAAGAATTATTATGGAAGGGACCACGAATGGAGGACAAGCCTTACAAAAAGCAGTGCACGTGCAGCAGTGACCAGACCAGAACTGGCTCTGGCACCCAGTAACTTCATGCAACACACCACCTCTCCTGTCCTGAGTGGCACCATGACAGACAGAGCACAAAGTCATGGACTAAATGAACTCAAAGGACATTTCGTGGATATTTGTGGACATTTATAGACATCTTACAAACGTTTCACATAAGTGGTCCATAGATGAAGGAATTGATATGTGTGACTATATCGAAAGACAGGAAGGGTGGTGGTGTTTAAAGAGGATGTATTGGATAGTGTGGGATCTGAGCATGATGTAAATCACATGGAATAAGGGCTAGATAATGGGTGGGTTTACTTGCAATAGAGTTAATTTTCTTCATAGTAACTAGGACAGGGCTGTGATTTGGATTTGTGCTGGAAACAGTGTTGATAACACAGGGATGCTTTTGTTATTGCTGAGCAGTGCTTACACAGCATCAAGGCCTTTTCTGCTTCTCATACCACTCTGCCAACAAGGGGGCTGGGATTGCACAAGGAGTTGGGAGAGGACACAGCTGGGATAACTGACCCCAACTGACCAAAGGGATATTCCAATACCATATGAAATAATGCTCAACATATAAAGCTGGGGGAAGAAGAAGGAAGGGGGAGGTGTTTGGAGTACTGGCATTTTGTGTTCCCAAGTTAACTGTTACACAGGACAGAGCCCTGCTTCCTGGCAGTGGCTGAACACCCGCCTGCCCATGGGAAGTAATGAATTAATTCCTTATTTTGCTTTGCTTACACATGGTCTCAGGCAACTAGTGACAGAACAAGAAGACGTGGTCTCAAACTGCGCCAGGGGAGATTTAGGTTAGACATTACAAATAACTTCTGCACAGAAAGGGTGATTAGACGCAGGAATGAACTGCCCAGGGAGATGGTGGAGTCACCACCCCTGGAGATGTTTAAGGAGAGACACAGTAGTGTTAGGTCATAGGCTGGACCTGATGATCTCAGAGCTCTTTTTCAATCTGATTGATTCTGTGATTCTGTGATTTGCTTTCCCTATTAAACTGTCATTATCTCAACCCATGAGTTTTCTCACTTTTAATCTCCTGATTCTCCCACCAATTCCACCAGGGGAGAGGGAGCAAACAGCTGCATGGTGCTTAGTTGCTGGCTGGGGTTAAACCACAACACTCACCTATTGACATTTGCAAATTAGATATACAGATATTATTTCCTGACAAGAAGTGGAGTGCACAAATGGCATGATAAGATAGAGTTTTCTTGGCTGCTGAATGGACTTCAGTGCCTAAAAAAAGCTCATTTGCCAGAACTCCCCCTACATACTCCTGTGTATCCATGGGACTCAGATTTTCTTTATTAACTGGACTATATGCATGATATTCACATGGTGAAGAACCTCAGTAAGAGCTCATACTGCCCATGTGAGTGTTTTTTAAAGAATCAAACTCTTACCTGGCAAAATTACATTCACATGGCATTGTTCAATATGTATGGCTGACTACTATAGAAAGCAGCAACAACAGGGTACAATGCACTAATTTTATCCCACTTTGACTTTGAAAATATAATCGGTACTTACAAAAATTGTAAATACTACAGAATCATGGTAGTAGGATTATTCTAAAATGGAAGTGCTAATACATCAAGCAAAATAGCTTTGCTAGTCCTAACTGGCCGCTATTATCACCATTATCAGAGAAGATATACCTTCAGCAACAAAAAATGTGCTGGAGTATAAATGAATATGTGTGTATAAATATATATATGAGAGCCAAGGAGGTGTTTCTTTTTATCTTATAATGAACTTTGTTCTTTCGAGTGCCACTGTTAGAGTAGTAAGTGCAAGCTCTTACATCCAGCAGCCAAGTCTCCTCTAGTTAATGAAATGGTAGCCTGATGAAATACACATAACTACCCATTTTGGAAGTACATCATTCCTCTTTGCATTAGGCAACAAAACATAATCACCCATGATGCATTATGTATTTATAATATTAGCTGTAAATGCCTATCATAAACAAGTTGTTAGTTTAACAAGCACAGCAGATAAAGTATCATTATAAAGTAATCATTCAATCAATCACTCAATCAGAATCATCACAGGCTTGGGTTTTTCAATATGAAAGACAATGCCTGAACTGATGAGGTTTTTTTTCTCAGACGATGCTATAGAATCTATTTTTGTATATCACTGTTTTGAATATTAAATTTCCTGTCGTGAGAAGCTGTAACAAGAACAGCATAGTGATTTGAACCCCTTTTAAAGGAGAAAGGGCTGCTCAGCTGTGTTTGGTTTCAGACTATCTCAAGATGGCATAAACACCATTGCCCAATCCCCACTGGCAGTCTTGATCATTTCTACTATGTATTTTTTCATGAAGTTTTCAGTGGGTATGTTCCAGACTGCTGCAGCCTGCTACTGCTGGCCTGAGAGTTTATGCACCCTCCATATGCTGAAGGTGCTGTGTCAGCACTGTGTCAAAGCATCTGAAGCCAGAACCTCATCTCAGAGTCCCATCAAATGTAATTGTTCACAGCCAAAGCTTCCTAGACTCTGCAGGGATTCATCTCCTCCTCATCAAGATGACACTGTGTCAACGTTGGGACTGTCACAGCATGCAGAAGCATGGCAGCTGCCCAAGGAAAAAAGGAAAAAGACAACTTATGTCCTCTGCCTACCTTGAGGAGGGCACTTTTGCAAATGAAAGCAAGTGAACACTGACCTCACTTCTCTTTCACAGCCTGGAGCACATCAGGTCAGCCTCTCACCACCTGCTGAAATAATGCACTACTTAAGCCTGACACCTGAGTACAGCAGCAGTGAATCTTAATGTCTCTTTTTCCCCAATGAACAAAATGGCTTAATCTAGTTATTGTGCTTTCTGTGGACACCTTCTGAAGTGCAGTTTAGTTAGTTTGTAACTTGTCTGGGTTGACAGACTCCCTTAGGTAAACACAGACAATGTTTGTGAAATGTGCCCCAGTCTTGGCAAGAACTTTGTACTCATGGAAATAATAGTAGCAGTGGAAGTGGTGATAGAATACAAGAACTGGTTCTTCAGCAAGGTGTATAAGAAGAAACAGGAGAAATTATTGTATAGAGAATTGCAGACAGCTTCAGAGCTGTGCAAGCTAAGACTGTCAAGTAAGAATTAAAGTTCTCAATTCATGTAATTGAGTTCAAGATCTTTGGTTACTGATTGAAAATGATCTAGCATTTGTTATGGATCAAGGTCAGAACTGCATAGCTGAGACACGTTTGGGTGAGATGGAAGGATTTGCTTTGGTGTAATTCATACAACATAAGAGTGCAGTGGGCATAAAAGGGTTCTACTGGCATTGATGGGTCGATTAAGTCTTTGGCTTTCATCTCATTTAAAAAGGAGATGGTTAGCAGCTCAAAAAGCAGTCTACTAGAAGATGCTGATTAAGTACGTAAGTCCTGGAACAGTACTAGGCTGAGACGTATCTGCCAGACAGCATCTGTTTTGATGGCTCATGCTCAGTATTTAATAGAACACTGAGTCGTCCAAAATGCCTTGAGGTAAAATAAATTGTTGCCAGCAGCCTGTTCTCTTGCTGGTTTAGTACATCTTAATAGCAATCTTTTGTCCTCAACTGCAAGGTGATTCCTAAACACATCTTCCAAGATTTTGTTTGCAAATGGCAATCAGTAATTTATACAATAAGTGTTTACATTATTTGCAACAATGGAGAGCACTGGTGATAGAATTACTGTGTGGAAAGTAACTAGTTATATTATCAAGGCACAATTTGTTGAATAGACAAATTAAAGCATATATGCCCTCTGCAAAATCCTGATGAGTGGATTTATTTGGGTTGGTGGACATCTGGTTAATCCTAGCTGTCTTTACTTGGACTCTGATGTGAATTCTTCACATTGTGAGGAAATTTCTTGTTAGCTGTTAGCTAAAACCAATGAGATTTGACTGACCTCTCCATACCCATGGAAGGCAGCCAGGACATTGTTTGGAGAATACATGCAAAGTGCTTCCTGAGCACTTCTCAGCTGTTGTCTGTTCCTGATGCTCTGGGTACAGGCGAAAACTCTATGTTGCAATTGAAAGGGAAGTTTCATAGCTTTCTGGATGGAGAAGACAAACGTGTGCTTTCATTTTGAAACAGGCTTTTCAAATGAGCTGTCTACTGCTTGCTTTAAGAGAGGTATTTGTGTCTATCCCAGTAGTAAGTTACTAGTACTAGAAACATCTCTCTGTCTACTTTGGGGATGGAATGTGAAAGGAAAAGTATTGAAAATGAGTAGAATATCTCAATCACTTTGATTCCTCAGTATTTCCTTAACTTTGTCTTTCGGGACACTGACCCAGATGTAGCCTAAGCATGGCACTGTTTCCCTGTTTATCCATCTTCTCACTACTGATGGAGATCCAGTGGAATAGAATTAGACCTCACAGGTGTTTTCATCACTGAGAGTCGTGAGGTACTGCTGCGTGGAGGTGTATGGATTTGCATTTCTTTCTCTTCAGCATCTAACAAAAGGTGATTTTGCACCAACAACTATCCTTCCTTGATATATTTTACAAGTGTGGGATAGCAAAGGTTTAGTGTTTGTTCAAAAGCTATGTCAGCCCATTAGAAAAAAAAAAATGAAGTGGGAACTTTCAGTGTGCTGATCAGTCTTTACCATACGACTTTACTTCAGGTATCCAAAGAATGTGGCTGAAGATCTCTTCACAGCCTAAAATTTCTGGATTAGAAATGAGTCATTCTGATAAATCTGATATAACAACCATAAATTGGGGGAAGCAACTTGAAGTGGTGACTGCTGTTATATTATTCCATTTGGCTGAGTGCATTTGTTTATTACTCACATTTGCAAGATACAGGGACTCCACAAGGTTGGAAATGTGAAACACTTTTCCATCATTCAATTAAAAATCCGTAGCAATATTTTCAGTAAAATATTACTGATAGTTGGGTTTGGAGTTCCAAAATTTACTGATGCAACTGTTTCCTAAGCAGTATTACTAGAGATCTCTGCAAAATACGGAGTTTGGGTTGACGGTCTGATGGAATCAATGCTATTTATTGTCTTAACTATCACAAACACTTGCAAAATCTCTACTTGCTACTTATTGCCTTGGTTAATATTAGTGGAACACTTCTCTCTGTGGCTTGCTCGAGGAAGGCAGCATGTTGCAAATATGCTCTGAATATTGTGTGTCTAGGACCAGCAGTCCTAGACACACAATTTGCACAGAAATCCTAAAATTTAAAGCAGAATTTGTGATTTTGTTTGTTCCAATTCACTTATGACTTTTAACTAAGCGCTCTCCAGGCCAGGTGCAATAGCCATTAGCCCATAAATGATTGAATGTTTAAAACCTGCAAGAATTTGAAAACACTCAATGCCTTTTAGAGTGTGCTCAGCCCTTAGCTGAATTAGATTACTAAGGTAGGAAAAGACATGTCTTCCTTATTGTAGGGTTCTTCAGGAATATAGCTTTCCCCAGAAAACTAATTGCAGTTTACCAAAATGCGATCAAGGCAGGTAATTCAATAACTGAAATTAAGAATTATTTGATCTATTCTGTCCTTTCAAGACCCACATTTTAATCTGGGCTCAAAGAAAAAGCTCTATAGACAACCTAGATAAATATTGAGTCTTTAAGGTAGTTTTGAGCACCCTCTGCCAAAAATTGGTTGTTGAAGGTGCTCAGCACAGTCCAAGACCAGATCTCATGTTTATGGAAAAAAACCCACTGTATTAAGAGCTGTCACGCAAGTATATGGAATGTAACAAGCTGTTGATTTGCAGTGTAGTTCGTTTGCACATAAATACATAAACCAAAAACAACAACAAAAAAACCTGGCAAATACTTATCATTTTTGTAGAGTAAAATAAATAACTTTATGCACTGCAGAATCTGCTAATGTGAACAATCTTATCTCCCTTACTGGGCTTATAAATACATATATACAAATATATATACAAATATATATTATGTGTGTGTATATATATTATGCATTATGTATCATGTGTATATATGTATTATGCATATATGTGAACATATATATTCATATATAATATATATATATGAAGAAAAGTCCTTGCAAAAATCCATTGTATTGTCTTGAAATTATTGGCCAGGTAAAAAGTTACAGTAGGACACAATATCATCTTCTTGTCTGAATTACTGTCACCATGGAACAAATTGGAAAAAATATTATTTTGTGTCAACCAGTTGCACCCCACTGCACACATGGATGTCTCCTAGAGCCATCAAGATAATATCTGAGCATGTAATCATAGCTGGAAAAGTGAGGAATCCTCTTTTTCTGCAACAACCAAACAGCACATTGAGCCCACAAAGATACGACCGACATTGTCACTCTCAGACAAAGTTTGAAACAAGATTTCTGCCTTATGGGCTTTGAGATATCTTTTTTATTTTTCCCCAAATGTGCAGGCAGGAAATGTGGGAGACAACCTTAGCATACTAAATAACTTGCATAGCTAAGGTTAAAACTGCAAGCTTTGCAGGTCACTAGAAATTTCAGAACAGCAACAAAGTAAGCTTAAATTATGTTTAAGTATTTCTAGTTCTATACAATTATACATCACCTGGTTTTTTTCCAAGTCTTCCTATGGTGCGGATTACAAATTTAATCATTCTTAGAGTATTTACCATACTAAAAAGATTTAATTGCCTCAACCAATTTATCTGACTATATATATTTTATTCAGCATTCATTGTGTAAGTCTTGTATAAACATACCAGCTATATAACTTGTGTTTCTAACAGTAAAGCTCTGCTTCAAGGAAAGCAAATTAACTTTCTTTGAAAGGTCTTATCTTCCAAGATGCTGAATGCTCCAAGCACCACACAATCTGCAATGGGTGCTCAGCACCACACAGAAAGTGCACAGTTGTTGACAGCATCCTTGGTACAAGGGAAAGTCAAATCATAGGGAAAAAAAAACAGTGACTTAGCTTTGAATCAGACCCAGGCTCCTTGTGGGTTATACACTGAGGTAATGTGTTACTGGTGAAGCACCAGAAGTATAAGTCCTTCTTGTAGCTGCAGTTTTTCAGATGGAAAAATGTACCCCAACAAGTGATACTCAGCTGTAAGGAACACCACTTTGGATCAACTTGGGAAATTTCATTGACCTGCAAAGCTTATAGCTTAGCTTTGAATCAGACCCAGGCTCCTTGTGGGTTATACACTGAGGTAATGTGTTACTGGTGAAGCACCAGAAGTATAAGTCCTTCTTGTAGCTGCAGTTTTTCAGATGGAAAAATGTACCCCAACAAGTGATACTCAGCTGTAAGGAACACCACTTTGGATCAACTTGGGAAATTTCATTGACCTGCAAAGCTTATAGCTTTAATGTCAATTGTCAATTGTCAATTATGAATGTGAAGGTAATGTGCAAAACACTAATTTTCCATCACTTTTAATGCTCAGAGTTAAATATCTGCTCTAGTGATCTTTGGAAAAGGGGTATCTTGAAAACTAACCTAGACTGCTTAGAAACCATTGATATTGCCTTCTTATCTGCACCAAATGGTGATCCTGAGACACAGTAAGAAACTGTTCTCCAAACTGATTGGGGATTGGGTGGTGCTTGAGAAAGAAGTTTCCCCTTGAATTTTCTAGGTCATATGGATTCTACTTGCCCTTGGCCTGAAGAGGCACTGGTGTCCTGGCAGGGTATTTGTTCATATGCAGCCTGTTAATATTTATTGTAGAAAGCTCTGTAAAGAAATACTGTAATGTGAAATTGCAAAACGTTTGCACAAGGACTATTTATGTATCTACCATTCCATCAGCAGCTTTGTTACCCTAAAGCACCAAAGCTAGTATATATTTTGGGTTTGGAAATTTTTTTTAATTAAAGAAATTTGCCATTTTGGTCAATTTTTGTTTGGAAAAAAAGGCAAACATAGTTAATAGATATAAGTATGCCTTTGGTTTCACCATGTTTACTCACTTATGGATCTAAATATAATGTAAAGTACTGTGATTTATTACTGCTTTTAAAAGCAAACCAAACATACTCTACACTGCAAGAAGTCTATGGGTACCTAATTCTGACCATGGAACAAATGAATTTGTTTTCTAAATGATCATTTTCCAGTAAGCACAGTAAAGTACAATTTATCCAGTTCACGAAAACACTCTGTGTTTAGCATGGATGTGTGACCCTTCTGCAATAGAATATAGTATTTACTGTACTTGCAATGGATTTTCTAAACTGCTTGGCTACCAATAACTATGAAAGAATAACTGTGAACAATTCTAAGAGATCCTAGTCTATTAATACACTGTAGTTTTGTTTCAGAATAAACTGACTGGAAGCACAGGGGAAGAGCTTTACTTTGTTGATTTAAGTGAACTTTTGCAGCCCAGAATCTAGGCCTTATCTATTCTTGCATTTATAAAGCTGGATGAATTATTTGCTGCTTCTGTTTAAATATGATTCTTGCTAGACTGATTCAGGGCAAGATTTTCCAAACCTCTTTGTTAGAAATATTGCTGTCTAGCCGAAACGAAAGGGAAAGTACTTGCACTGGCTCAGGAACAAGACAGGGATCAGAGAATGGTTTAAGAGTTTTGGTGTACAGGTTGTATACCTAGGAGCAAAATTATCCACTAACAAAAGCAGCTGCTTGCAGTGGTCCAGTAGTGTTGGAATTATTTTGCCATTGACATAGACAGAAATGACTGCGACTTAAAACCAAGATATAGACTCAATTCACATCTTATACACTGAGTGTGGCATCACATAGACCAAAATTGGTCTTTGGAGAAATTCCTGACACATCCAAGTGGCTATAATTTGTAGCCCCTGCCTACAAATTAGCACCTCAACCTCTTCTGAGACTAGTAGACCACAGCAATGGGGACAAAATGCATTCAGGCATTACTGTTGTAGGCAGAACTCTGAGGTCCATCTTCATGCAGGGAACAATTGCACAAAAAATGTCATGCTCCATTTGTGCTGGCAAATTGCTTGGATTTGATTGGTGTATCTGAGTTGCTAGTAACTGTTGTCTTGATTTAAATGGCTATGTGTGTTTTTAATTCTAAACAAGTGAAAAATCATGTGGTTTGATATGTTCTGGGATCTGTTCTCACAGATATCAAGAGCAGAACACTGTAGATCAAAGGAAGGAAGACTCAAGATCATGCAAGATCCATAGTGGTGCCCACACTCGGCTTTCCTAGCAACTTATTTCTGAGATGCCAGATATTTTGACATGGGCACTAGAAGGCACCCCCCAATGTGTAGAGAGGAAAATACCTTTGAAAACTAGTGAATTATGCATAATTTTTAGAAGGACTGTATCTGCATTGTGTCTTCATGAAAAATACTTTGGTTTTGCACATTATTTTTTCTTTTGTGATACAATTATTTATTTATTAATATCACATTATATTTTCCACCACAGTTACAGGGAATTGGATCAGACTGGTTGGGCCAGATTGTGTAACCTTGTACAAACAGCAAAACTGAAGGTCACATGAAGTAATGCTACCAAAAACAACTCACTGAGCAATAGAGAGTCAGTAGTAATTAAATTAGCTGCTTATAGCAGTCATAGCATGAAAAGCCAGCTGTGTAACTGCAGCCTTCACAATTTCCAGCAGAAATGTAACACCAAAACACACCCAAATATATTCTTCAGGACTGTGAAGTCTAAGGGCATTTATTTGCCTTTAGTAACATGAATAGTAAACTCCACAGAGGAGTTTGCTAATCTCTGCATACATTTGTTATATTACATGTGCTTATGATGTTGGTTTTTTAAGAAAAAAAAATAGACATGTGGATGGAACATTGGCTTTTTGCTGTTGTGGAAATGGAAATCACAAAATAGTTTTGGGGTCTAACCTTGTGGAAGTGCTTTTGCAAGGTTTTGGAAAGTAGACATCTTCCCAGTAGTGGGGAGGTGGGAAAGGAGGTGATCATCATTGTAAGAGCTAAATGGGGCAGTTATATTCTTTATAGCAGAAGCAGAAATGGAGGCACAGAGGAGACATGCACTGTGGCAGTGCCTGACAACAATTCCTAGGCAGCCTGAGGTTCCTTCCAGACCTCCCTTCTTAACAGCATGACTTCAAGAGCCAAAGAGGACTGTTGTGGGGTATGCTGCTATTGTGAGATATATGACAATAACAAATATCTTCTAGAAGAAATGGAGCTTTGGGGGGTTTTTTTCCCCAAAAAGACTATCAGATTGGTTTCTGCTTATTGACAACAGCAGTCTTGTGTGAGGTCCAACCCAGGTCTAAACAGGCTTTGTGCTAAACATTTAACTTACCTGGTTTACTCTTCTCATTTGGATATTTCTCAGTGGTAAAAATAATATTGCCCGTCTCAGCCCCACAGGCATCAATGTGCACTTGGAGCTGGAACTGTCACTGCCGACCATGAGAGATTCACAAGTGCACAGCTCATTTTTGGAACTAATTAATTATGTCATGAAAAGGAGATTTATTCTTCCCCCCCTCCTTCCAGCCCCCACCTTCCCCAATCCTTGCTAATCTTGCTTTCTGGATAACAGGGGGAAAATGAGGAAGGTGTTTAGCAGTCTCAGTTGTCTCTGTGATTCAAATCACAGAATGAAGCCAGACAGCAAAACAAGTGCAGATCAGGCAAAGACTGCCTGCTCTGCTTGTGCTTTCCCTGCAAGAATCAGTTTCAAATATTGGGTGGATTTTTTTTTCCTGTTGCAATTAACTAAGAAAAATATTTCAAAGCTGTATAATTAAAGGCCAGCATTTTATTAGGTTTTAAAATAGCCTTTATGAAATCTACTCCTGCCACTGGTAATTACAATGTACATCTTAATACACCTCTGCTAGGCCTGAGCTGGAGATAACAGTCCTGTGTGTATTGCATTTGGCTTGTGCATAGAAGGTAAAATCCTTTATCTTATCTCAATCTCCAAACAACCAGCCTCTCTTCCAATTCAGCCCTAATCTTCTTAGTAAATAATACTGATATTTTTCACCATAACAAAAATGGAGCTGCCAGATTCAGACTGATAACACCTCTCATTTACACACCATTCTCTGTCAAAATCTGCCTGATTTTTCTTAATCTCTTTAACTCATCAAAAAATACTTTTTAACATTCAGCCATGGTAAGTTCCTTGCTACCAAATAATATTATTATAAATAAATCCATTGAGTACAGCTGTCTCTTTGGATAGATATTGGAACTCCTCTCTTTCCTGGCTTGTTTCATTGAATGATGACAAATTATAGTTGTCCAATTTAATTTTGCTGTAAAATTTGGTATTCTAACAAAATGACCTAAAAGCAGTGTTTAACTGAGAACATGCCTAAAAGGCTTTTTTTCCCCCCTCTCCAACAGGATGTCATCTCAGTTCACTTCTCTTGAGAATGCTGTCTTTGCACTGCCATCCTTTCCTTTGCAATGGCTTATCTTTAAAACAAGGGAAATTATAACCTGAGTCCTTGGATTTTTATAGCCTATTAATTATCTCTGTATGATTTCTTAAATTGCTTAAAAAATACTGCCGAGAGAATGGCAGGAAAAAAAGCTGGATATCAGGACTTCTGCTTACAGAGATTAAATGGAAATAATAGATGTGACTAATTTATTTCAGTGGCAACCTAACCTCTAAGTGACACAGACATTTGGGGTACCTGTCCTAATATGGGAAAACATCCATGCAAGTAAACACTAGAGTCAGTCATTTTACACCAGACCTGCTGTCACCCACTGCTGTGCAACAGACTGAAAGATATACCACACCAGCAATTTTGAACTTCCTGTATCAGAGAAAACAATCTGAAAATCTATAGCAGAGTATGGCCCAGAATTTCCAGGTGTTACATCTGGAAGGAATAGGTATTTGTCTTACGCAGAGCCTGTGGACCTGAAAAGCTAATTCCTCCCTCAGGTAGATTTCAGTGGGATATCTTTCAAAGCATGGCAAATGGGGGTTTGTTCCATTAGCTTTATGAAGAGTTTTTAAGGGTCATTTTTACACCACTCTTTCTTACTTATTAAAGTTTGCAGGACTGTTTTTCAGAAGCAAGGCTGCACATGTTCATTACAAAGTAGTAAGATCCTATTCGAGGCTTGAAACCTTGCTGACATGCTTCCAAAGTGCTAATTGGGCTGTTTTAATAGCAAGTCAACTACAACATCACTATCCATGTCGGGATTATGGAAAAGATGAATCAGATTGTTTAGATAATCTGTCATCTTTGGATCACTCTGAGAGAGGTAAGAGCTTGTAATACCAGTGAGTAAAAGAACCTGATATCTTGTAAGCCTGGCGTGGAATGAGGTCTGTGGTTATCAAGACATGTGGGGCATTTGTCTTGGCCAATAGATGACCACTGGCAAGGCTCCGAAACAGGTCTCTGGAGATTGTGTACCACTACTGTTGATGTTGCTTCTGCTGCTCTTTTGATCACAAAATCACAAAGGTGTGCTAGAGTGCCAGAGTTCCTTATTAGGAGGCACTATATGCAACTGGGACAAACAGAAGATTCCTGACTGATGGGCTAACATTTAGCCTAAATGTTTCATATATGTATGTCTACATGTGTAACAAACAAGTTCCCTGAAAGGTGTAAGTAGCTCCCTGTGGTCTGACCAATTGTTAGCACTGACTACTGATAATATCCACCACACAGGAGACAAAAGACTATAGACTTGCAGAAGAAAGCTTACATCCTGAATGTGAGTTAAGGTACGTGGTGTTTTTCTAATTATGGCCTCAGTATTTATAGGTATCCCTGACAGAATATTTATTGGTTTAGTCTGTATTTTCTTTATCATTTTGGTTAGCCCTTCTCTGCAACTGGTTCTGTTTTGATTTATCTTGCCTGAGCTGTGTAACAGGACTGTATCAACACTTATGGTGAGGTCTCAACAGAGACTTTCATAATGGAGCAAGTCCTCCTCTATTCACCTAAAATACAGCTCCTGATGCATTCCTGGTGTGCCCTTTTTTTGCAGTATCTCACTGCTTGCTCTCAGCTGTACTATGACAGACAGCTAACCTGGGGTTCCCCTCTAGCTCAGTCTTTTCTTACTGATTCCTAATTTTTGTTATTAGTTTCCAAATGCATTATCTTCATTTGGGGATAAGTGACTAGAGTCATTATCTTCAAAATACTGCTTCTCATCCCTTTCCTATTATACCAGTCCTTACTGTCATCCAGCCTTTTTCTGCATGATATCCCTCTCTCCTGTGTATTGATAGTGCCAACCTATGCAGTATCACCACATTCCAAATATTTGTGTCATGATCGTAATTGAAATAAGGAGATCAGACCCAAGACTGATCCATAAAGAATTCCTCTGCTAACTGGTAACCTTCACACTACTTTTCCTTTCAACACTATCTTTTGCTGTCGCTTCTTGAGACAGTCTTTACCTATCTTTCAATTCCTCTACTAATCCCTATCTTCTCCAGCTTAACAAATAATTTCCCATGTGGCACCAAACCATACGCATTACCGAAGTCTAGATAGATGACATCGACTCCTTTTCCTTTGTCTAGAAAATCAGCTATCTTATCAAAGGAAGCTATTAAGCTGCTCTGCCTAGATCTCCCTTCGTTTATTATATATCCTTCTGCACTGTATCCAATATTTCCCTCACTTCCATGTCTTGATTTATCAGTTCCTTCAAAATCTGTTCTAAACTCCTCCATATTTTAGAGTTTAGGCTAATGAGACAATATTTTCCAAAATACTCTCTGGGTTTTTTATAACTTTCATTTAGTATACTTTCTCTTCTCCTATCATATGGTGCTATCCTTGTCTTTATTGGTCTAGGATTTGTTCCCCCTCTTGTCTTGAAAGACAAACTTTCTCAAGTTTCTGGCTTCAAGAAATTCAAGCTCTAATTCTAAATTAATTCTCTCAGTTCATCATTTCACATGACCTAAAGAACCAATTGCATTAGTTCTCTTTCTTATTACTAAAGAACATGTGTTCTTTAGTAATAAGTAAAATATTAGTTGCAACATTTTCCAAAGGCCTGTTCAAACTGCTTACCTCATTACCTGCTTTTGTCTTTCATAATCAGATATTCCAGATATCCAGTTTTGACGGTGGATGTTAGTATCTTGCATTGAGATGTAGAGGTATTGTTTTCCTTCATCCTTCGTAAGTGATATCAAGTGGATCCAGATAACTTCAGATGAGAAATACAAGAGCAGCGGGGGGGTCTGACTGTGCATGAAAGGGAGCCTAGGATTGATATGAAATGTTTTGCTAAGAAAACTGAAGAAAAATTAAAGTTGGGGAATGCATTTTCAAGTTGGTGACTACTTCAAGCAATTGTTTAAGACTTTATTCAAAGCAAGGCAAGAACATAATTTGCTGAACATCCCCTTGTGTGGACATTCATTTTTGCAACAAGCAAATAGGAAGATACTCTGAAATAGATGACAGAAAATCAGAACTACCTCTGAGATCTCAAATCATCTTACTCTTATTCTGACTTTAAAATTCCACATAAAATATCCCGGTTCAAATACATGAGAGACTATGTGCTCTTATCTTACTCAGCACTCACACAGTTTCTTTCCATTCAAATGTTTGCAGAATGTTGGCCAAAGGGCAGAACAGACAGCATTCCCTGTAGAAGCATACACTTGCAAATATTTCTTCTAATTTTAATTTTTTTCAGCTACTCTGTTTGCCTAGTTTTATTGTTCTCCTCCCCCCCACCAGTAAGCTGTTAATAACAAGCTTTGAATACAGCTTTGCTGTATCCAGTCAGAGAGATACCCTTCAAAAGCAAAATGATTAAAACACCGTGTACTCTAGGCCTTTTTAGACTTCTCAGTACTGACAAAAACTAACTGACCTGTATCTGCTATATGCCTGTTTCAATTATTTCAATTATATGAATTATATTTCAATTATGTGTGGAATTATTCCACCTTTTACCGTGGTTTATAGAACAATTTTAGCAATTTTTATTTAAACCCTAACTTAAAAAAATCAAAGAACATTCTCAGTACTGACATAAATGTGAGTGTTGAAAAGTTTATTTCATGGCCAGTATTTAAGGAACAAATGCTCTTCTTGATTACACTGACCCCCTTTTTTTTTCACAGGGACTCTGACATGTCAAAGACATTTACAAGTGAGCATGCAGCTTTTGCATACACTTTCCAAACTTTGAAGTTTCTGGTGCCCTCCCACTGAGCAGAACACTGCAAGATCAAGTGGGATATAGAATTGTTATTTAAATCTTACAGTCAAATTAGACCCTAGAGACATGATTGCACAGTGTTATTGTCTCAGTCCCCATGAAGTTAAGTGTTCTCATATCAAATATGATGTGTTTCAGCTTACCACCTACCGCACAAGTATTCATCTCGTTGTTAAAAGATATCAGGCAAAGTGGCGTTTTGTTTATTTTTACGTGTGTCAGTTATTTTTAGTGGTAATGCTAGTGTGACACTGCTGTCTTTTCCTGCAAGTCATGGAAACTTGAAGCTGCTATCTAACGTTCTCAGCCATGTTAATGATAAGAAAGCCTCCAGGCTTTTCTTAAAGATCAGGATTGCATTTTTCGTTGTGTCTTGCTTTTGAAGAAGGCTATTTTTACTGTGAAGTGCTGCTCTCTACCCTTTTGCTGTGAAGTGCTGCTCTCTTCTCTCAGAAGAAGTGGGTTTTCTGAATGCAAGTTTTGAGTGCTGCTCTCTTCTCTCAGAAGTGGGTTTTCTGAATGCAAGTTTTGGTGATGGTCCAAAGGCACAAATGTTGATGAGAAAGCAGAGGCACATAGCTGTGAGCTAGGTGGGTAGGGAGCACCAGCCCTGCACTTGGAGGAGCAGTCTGGGACAGGAGGGACATTTGCAAGCCAAGAGGGGCAGGACTTCACACCATAAATTGGCCTGAAGGATTGGAATGGAACTACCTCTCTGAAAAGTTGTGGTTCTGCTGAAACCAATGGCATGGTAAACATTCAATTTGATTTCACCTGAATTTTCTTTTGAAAGAAAACCAAGAAGAAAATGTCAAAATAATCCATTTTAACATTGTTGGGCTTTCATTTTCCACTTGAAACGATTTTTTGCCTTTGCATTTTATTTTGTCTAATATAATAGATTCTATATTGCAGCACAAACTCAAACATTAACATCAAAATGGGATATTACAAAGGTCCTTGAGTGTTTTTCAACTAGTTCTGTGTAATAAATTTTGAAATACCTGTATTTTAGTCCTGGCACAGAAAGAAACTCTTGTCACCAAAGCCCTTTCTGCATAGCCTCAGAGTAAGCCTGCAGCTGACTTGGGAAGTAAGGACTGAATTTGCTAACTTGTCTCTCTGACTAGCTCAGAAACACTTGCATTTCTGAAAATGACTTCTTACATTTTCTGTGCTTTCTAAGAAGTTTTGATCTATTAGCTTTTAAAGTCACCAGAAAGCTTTGTCCTTGCTGGAGTTTGGGCTATAGACACAGAACTTTTGCACACTTCAGTAGTGTTTCTATCAGTGTTTGTCCCTTTCTTTAGTAGGCTGATAGGTGATACACAAGGGACCCTGGAAGACATTTCTAGGTAGGCATTACTGTAAGAGAAGGTGGGATGAGAACTCTCCTGATCTTAACATTAGTTACAAATGGAATCCAGACTTCCTAGTCTCCCTGAGCTATTAGAACAGTATGCAGTTATGGCTGAAGAAGTCCTTTTCCATAACTTTATTTTGCAGTGATTTAGCAAAGATGTATTTTGCATTAGGACTTTATTGCACACCTGTATAAATTATGCTGTTGGATAGCCAATGTTTTTTAAAACAGCATAGCTGTCAATTGCTTGTGTAATGGCACATTTTGTGATACTATCAGATAACATATAACTTGTTAAATTACATTGAAAAAATATTGGAGAGAATTGCACTATAATTAAATGACAATAATAATGAGACCAATATTAGCTGTTGCCATCAATTATGTAAGACCAAGTGTTTATTATATTTTTTTTGAAAGAGCCCTTGCCTATGGTTGAAAAGACATTTCATACAAAACCCTGCTGGTGCTTTTAACATCTAAAAAGATGTTAACCTTTGAATTCACATCCAGATGTTTATGCCATGCCCAGAGGAGAACATGTATGTGCAAGAAGTTTGCTAAAGCTCTGTGAGGTTCTTTTAAAAGCATTTTGTTAATCACTTAAATATTGTGCATTTGTTTGTTTTATATCTGGGTGACTAACAAGTTGTTAGAAAAATTCAGGCCTGACCAACTGATAAAATTGCATTCACTTCCATGTAAATGTTTTTCTTGACTATTGAATGCTATTTAGTACTACTGGCTCTTGGTGAGGGCACATCTCTTCAACATGGTCCAATTAATGCAGGCTTCAAACAGCAACACTATTACTAACACCTGCACATTCTCACGTCTGAAATATTAGCACCTACTTACTTTAACACTACAGCAAATATCTTCTGTTGTGTTTTCAACAGCCTGGTTCTGCTTTCAGCTGCATCAGATCAGCATCCTCAGGCAAAGGGTTAGAATTGTACCTGTGTATGCACCACACACGTGGCCAGGGAGCCACCACCCTCTGCAAATCTGTTTGAGTCCTTTGGAGAAGCCATTGAGTATGTGCACAGAGGAGATCAGATGGTAAATTTTGGATTTTCGTTTTCAACAGGATCGCTCAACAGAGGCTTTTAAGGAATTAAGCTGACATGAAAAAGCTGTAGGAAAAGAGCTTTATCCTCTTATGATTAAAGTTAAGAAACATAGTGCGTAAATGACTGGTAAATTTTTTTAACAGAATATTTCCAATGAAGTGTCATAGAGACTTCCTTGTAAGTTATTGTATATTTGTAAATTATTTAGAAAAGGCTGGCTACCAAGGTAGCAAAGCACGTGGTTGGTCTGAATTTCTCAAGAATGTAGAAACAAACTGCATGTGAGGAGCTTCAGGAGGAGTTCACAATACCAAGTGTCCAAGCAAAAAAAAAGAAAACATGGTATTAAAATTGTGAAAAGTGATTAGCATGGACTTCAAATCCTGTCCTGACTTCACATGTAATGTGATGATCATTCAGCTGCTCTGCAAACCCATGTGAACAGGCATCTTGAACACTGTGCATAGTTTTGATCCCCTAGCTCACTGTTCCCCAGTTTCAGGGATGAATGAGACAAAGGGGAAGGGAAGGGAAGGGAAGGGAAGGGAAAAGGAATCGAATTATTCCTTTCACACAATTCTGTGAAATCAGAAAAAATAACTTGGCACAAGAGGCAATTTTCAATAATAGATTTCGAGGCTCAAAATAGATTTCTCGGGATATATGCTGGAGCAACTAGGAATAGATTGGGATTTCTCAGTCTAGGAGGAGATAGCTAAGTGGGATGTGATGTAAATATTTAAAATCACAAATGGTGTGGAACTTTTTCAGAGTGCAACAGTTAAGGCGAACACTACAACTGGTGCCAAGCAACAACAACTGGTACCAAATCTACTTCAGGGAAAGTGCCAAGGGAACATTAGACTGCTCAAACTCCTTTAAACCTGAGCTAAGCGTTGTGCACATTCTTGTTAGCACCCTTTTTCTATAGCAGGTGGGACAGAATAGGCAAATTCTGAACAAGGCCTCAGAAAATCAGTACAAAAAATGTCTGATCTTAAATATTTTCCGTTTTGAAGAAGGTGAAATTGTAGTAACCATAAAAACATAAATAGACACAGCAGCTGCAGAGCTCCTCTGTTGTCTTTGTTTTGCACTGTCTCTGTTGCACAACTTACCAAGGCTGGATCCTATGTCAGAAATGGCAGCAGGACAGGAGGGTTGGGTATACCTTAAGTCAAGTTGTCTGAAATATAAGCCATAAAATTTCACAGTGAGAATAAAGAGAGGAAAAAACAAATTCTGAAGCTTTTCTCTTTTAAAAAAAGAAGTTCAATAGGCTAATTGGAAAAATAATAAAAAATATTGTGAGCACATTTCTTCCATGGTGGTGCTATGCTTGAGCTTATACTATGGTGATAGTGTGAGGGGAAAG
>NW_008683212.1:194396-210366 GCF_000695815.1 Acanthisitta chloris
TTTTCAGAGGAATAAATGATAAGGTAAAGGTTAGGTGCTCATCTTTTTAGAGCTGTGGAAGTGGAAATAAAATGGCAGATGAAACTCAGTGTTGATCAGTGTACATTGATACACATGAGAAGAAACAGCCCTAACTTTATATATGCAATAAGGTAACTAGTACTGGACAGGCAGCTATTAAAAGAGGGAAAATGCTTTTTTGAATGGTAATGCTTTTCTCAGATAAGAAATGTCCTTAGGTAACATTGTAAATGGAAATAAATTAAAACCTGACCATCCAAATGTTTTGCACTAGTGAAGAGAGAAAAAACAAATAATTGCATGTCAGGATGTTCACTCACCAGGTTACACAAGGAGCATGAGCCTATTTTGGAACCAGCCTGCTCTCTGCTTATTATCTCCGTCACACATTACAAATATGCAAAATACTCTAGTCAGTGTTGATTTTGAAGGATGGTTAAAGCAGATGGGTGAGCTGGTTTAGGTGAAAATAGAAACTGGCTTCTAATCTGGTCTTTTATTTTTTAAAAGTATTCTCTCTCTCTCTCTCTGAACCTTTTTCTGAAGTTTAGTAAAACCTGAGATTCACATGCGTCTGCATTTCCTGTTTTTGACCAATAGAGGAAACAGAAACACTGAAATACTGTAAGATGTTATTTTTAAAATATTTGCACTCAGCCAACCAGGAAGTTCTGGAAATCTTGCAAGAAGTCTAATCCTGTAGACTGTGTAATCCAAAAATGGTCACACAAGTTTGTCCAGTATTTCAGGTCCTATCTTATGAGGATCAAACAGAGAGAGGGAGCTCTCTATTAGCGTGAAAAAAAAATTGGCATGTGCAATTGTAGTTGCCTCTGAAGAGCTTAATTCCCTGATGGGAAATATGCAGTAACCTGAGCTGCAGCTGAGTGCCAAATGCCAAGGGGCCATGGGAGGAGGTGGGGGCTGAGCTGCCACACAGAATAGGAAGGCTCAATTGTAACTGTAGCTAATGGCACCCATTTCTTTAGATAGGGTGGCAGGAAGAGTGGGATATTGGCATGGGAATGATGAATGGATGGATGGATGGATGGATGGATGGATGGATGACACATGAAGCTTCAGCAAGAGGATTGAAAAACAGGTAGGAACTAGAGAAACCAACAGCAGCAGTCCAAAGGCTGAGGTGGTGTGATGAGCAGAGTGCATGGAACAGCAAGTCCACACATGTTGTTCACAAGAAGGCAGAAGACACAACGGGCTGAGGAAAGTGAAGTATGGAGAAAAGAGGATTATACCAAGAGTTTTTAACACCAATGACAATGTTGCAATATATTCAAGGAGTGTCACTGTACAGAGGTGTGCCATGAGGTGGGCGACAGTCAAGCAAAGAGCCTACAGTGAATGAATGTCAAAAGTAAATGTGATTTACTCTGAAGTATGACAAACAATTCAGACTGGAGATGTCCATTCTACATAAGGAAAGCAATGGACAAAAGAAATCAACTAAGTCCCAAGTTTATCTTGCAATACTCAACTTTCACTACTTGCTTCTCAAGCATCTTCTGCTCCTCTCATTCCTGGAAAAGGTTGTTGAGTTGTCCATGGAGGAGTAAACAGTGAATGGTAGAGTACCAGAGCAGCTGGTATATGAAGGCTCATAATAATTTAAGGATGGCATTTAACTGCCTGTGTATTTTGTGCTTTACACTTTAATTTAAACTTCATATCTTGATTCCTGATGGTATGAATGTCAGTCTAAAGCAAGACAAGAAACTGTGCAGATATGCTTAACATTTTGATGGTGGATTTGGTCCATGTGGTTGATGAAATGTGTTTTCCATGTTGTGAAACATGGTATGTTTTTGACAACTTTTTGTGGGACTGTATATAGAAATCTCTTCTGGAATAGCTTCTTTTGCAGTGACACTAATAAAACATGAGAAACTGAAAACACAATAAAGCCCAGACCATTTCTTCATCAGATTAAATATCTAAGGCTATTTATTATGTTCTAGAACAAAAAATGCACCTTCCATCAGCTCTAATTATTGTGGATTTTGCAAAAAACAAATACATTTTAGGATGAATATGTATATGTACAATGTACCGTGCCTCAGACATATAGTGAATAGGAAGGGGGAAAGGGAGGAATTGTGCTTTGTTGGTTGCATTTAGATAATGATAAGAGAACTTGAAAGTCCTATGGGCTCCCTCAAACATGGGTAGTAATACAGCTAGCAGCAGGAACCTACCAAACCCCTCACATAATGCACCCTGTCCCTGTCATTGGTCTGGGCAGCACATCCTTGTCTCCCTGCACAGCCATGCCCCGGAGGTAGAGGCTTTCCCCTCTTGAATCACAGGCTGAGATCTCTTTAGAGCCACTGCATCCACACTGCCTTTCATTTCCAGGAATTCTTCATAGATATCTTGAGTCTGTCAGATTATCACAGAGCTCATCATTATTAGTGCCTCACCGGATGATATCTTCCCCTAAACATAGATATCAGTCCTTAATCATCTGTGTGTATATTTTACTATCAGCACAGCAATGTACTCTTATGAATGGCATTGTAAAAACAAGTCACTTGTTAGCTGGAATGTGACAGACTGTTTGAATGCTGAAAAATTATCCAGTAGTGATAAACTGTTAGGTCTAGAGACTGTCCTTCCCATTACCCACTTCATTGTTCATACTAACTTCTTCCAAACTACTTGAATTGGTGGAATAACCACCAAATATATCCCTTGCCAAAACTGCAGGCTCAACACATCACACAAGCATTGCCTTCAGAGATGCCCCTGTTAAAGAGTAAGGCTGTGCTCAATCAAGATCTCTAAACACCATTAAATGTAAATTAAACACAGTGCAGTTACTTTGAACAGTAAAGTGAATTAATGTTTCTCTTCAGTGTTTGTTAGATATTATGTCAGTGCAAAAGCTTTTCTATAGGTTTTTTAATTAGCTGTGCTCTCTGCATGGAAAAATTTTGACAAAATCTGTATTTATGCTATTATAAGTACTAAACAAAAATGAGATTAGTAACTGTAATTCCTGTAATAATAATGCTGTAGATCTTTAATAAGTACAAACACAAGCATTTTTGGTCAATTTTTTCTTGGTTTTTTTAATAAATATTTTAAACAAGGAAGTAGTTATTTAAAGCAAAATATTTTGGAAGAACTTTTGGAAGGGATGAAAAATGTAGGAAGATCAATAAGGGCATGACAAATTATGGCTCATACTTACAATTTTATTACCTAATAATATGGTATTACAAAGTTGCTTCTAAATTACAAAATGCTCTCTGAAGTTACAGGTCTTCGGAGGCCCTGACTAAAGGAACAAATATTTTGATCAGGTGAAATGGAGAGAGAGAGATGAAAAAGCAAACCAGGACTATTACCAGTAAGTATGAAAGCAATTAGCCATCTATCAGTATGTAAATAGACTCTCCCTATGTATCAAATAACCATACCACATATCGTTATTTGCTCTTGTGCTCAAAGTGGAGCAGGTAATGGCTCTGAACAGCAAATCAGGCACCCACTGCATGCACAGAGCTAATATTAAAAAGAAGGGAGGCAATGACAGTGGGCAGTCTTTAGGGCAGAGTGTGGGCAATGCAAAGAAATTGGGATGGAGAATTAAGAAAGCATTGACTGGACTTTAACAACAAGGACTGGAACAATCAGAAATTGATATGGGGGAGGAGGACTTTGATGAAGAGATTTAAAATAAAGACTCTAAACTGTGAGAAGGTTTTGCCCTGTGCAAATTGCCTTTTGTGATGCAGAAGTAGTGATTTGAATGTCAAGGGGACCAAAGAGAAGGAAGGTGGGTGCAGTGGTTGCCAAAGCAGATGATAGTTCAGAGTTTTTGATCACAGAATCACAGAATGGTTAAGGCTGTAAGGAACACCAGTGGGGTCATCTGGTCCAACCTTCCTGCTCAAGCAGGATTGTCCTAGAGCACACAGCATAGGATTGTGTCCAGATGGTTCTTGGATATCTCCAGAGAAGGAGACTCCACAACCTCTCTGGGCAGTCTGTTCTAGAGCTCAGTCATCCATACAGTAAAGAAGTTCTTCCTCATATTCAGGTGGAACTTCCTGTGCATCAGTTTCTGCCTGTTGCCTCTTGTCCTATTGCTCGGCATCCCCAAGAATAGCCTGGCTCCATCCTCTTGACACCCTCCCTCCAGATACTTATAAACACTGATGAGGTCCCCTCTCAGACATCTCTTCTTGAGACTGAACAGGCCCTGCTCACACAAATGTGAGGTTTTGTCAGAAATAGTGAGAATTTAGATATGATCTGGAGACAGATGTGGCAGAATTGTAATGTAGCCTGGATATGTGATTGGAGGGGAAGTCAAAGACAATCTTTTAATTATAATTCTCAATGCCAGTGAAAATGGTGACACAGGTAATGCGGAAGACATCAAAAATGTTTAAGGACAGATGAGGGGCTTGTCTTCTGTTGGAGACAGGCTAAGATGCAGAATTGTGTGAGTGAAGGTAAGACAGAATGGCACCTACCAGAGATAAATTCCTGAGCTACTGCCACTGAAGTGAGGTTTATTACACATGTGGCTGAAGAAAAAAAGATGGTATTAAAAAGAGACATAAGGCAAGAACTAATGAATGATAACATTATAAAATCAAAGAGCAATGTGATTGTGGTGGAGAGAGGTCTGAAGCTCTCCAAGGACACATTAAGGGCATGATGAGAAAAATTCAGCAAAGAGTTTATTGAAAACAGCTCTGTGAGATTAAGCAAATCATAAATATCTCAGTATTGGATTACAGGGGATGACCTCAAGCAGAAGTTGATGCAGTAGTTTAATACTCTTTGTTCAAATTTTGTTGACCAGTGGGAACACGATCTTATAGCTGGAGACTGTATGATGAGATGGGTCTGAGTGTAGGAAGAATGCAATGGAAATTCAACAGAAAATGGGACAGGAAGGAGACAGCTAGTATGGCTGAGAAAGTGGCAAGAGACAACATGAGCAGAAAATATCCAGAAATAGAAAAGAAGAAAGAATAAAGAAAAGTACAAAACCAGAGTTACATTGTGAGAAATTAGACTAGGTTTTAGCTATTAGGTTCACTCTGCAACAGAGTAAAATCCTGCAACTGAGGACATCCCTGGGATGGTGAAAACTTAGCATCCTTTCCAAATCAGCAGAATTTTCCTGATTCAGAAGATAGCAACAATGTTTTACATAAATGGATATAATTCACTGTTGCCTTCAGTGTTACCCTGAGTAACGATTCCTGACAGCATTTTCTCCAGAAATCAATGTGTTCCCATAAAAAGTTTCATGAAACTGCTTTTTTTTTTCCCCTAAAGGGCAGAAAATAACACAGCCAGTGTTGGAAGCAGAAGAAACCTCATCAGTAATGGACACACGTTAAATGCTAAAGCTGGGATGCTTCTAAAACCTCATATCTCCTAAAAATACATTGAGCTACAAGGCACAAAATCAGGAATACGCAGAATTTTCATCCTTGGTTCACATATTCAGAAAGGAAACACTATTTCACTAGCTGTCAGATGCAACTGAGAAGCACCACATTTTCAGTGCCACTGCCTGCCACTCAAGGCGTTAAGAGAGAAGAACACCATATCCAACTGAAATTGCAGGAAGGACTACAGGCAAAATGTAATGAGATGATCAGTGAATGCAAATGAACTCTCTCACTTAAGAAGGTGATAGAATGACTTCTTTGAATAGTACAAAAATTTCACATGGGTTTTTAGGCCAATAGATAAGAGCACATTGTTAATTTTAAAAGACAAATTACTTGAACAATTATCCTCTTTAAACATTTTCTTAATTATTCTCAGGCATATCTTCAGTTTTAAAGCAGAAAGTTAAGTGTAAGACTGGCAAGTTAGAACATGTTAAAACTTTGCAGGTATCAAAATCAGAGCTGCTGATAATTAGACTTAATCTGCAGGACTGGTATCTAGGAAAACTCCCATTCACTTCCCAGCTAGAAAAAATTAGGACTGACGGATCAGGCCTTACGTATTAATTATTCAAAGCTTACAGTTTTTTACTGAAGAATCAACTAGTTGAGAGTGTGCATATATGTGTAAATATACAGATAGGTTGACAGACAGAATTAAAATGCTTTTTTTTTTTTACTATCCTTGTAGGTTTGCTTTTTATTGTGCATCACGGATACCAGTTGTTAGCCCTCTTTGACAGTGGGTTGAAATGCGCCAACATGGCATATATACTGGGGACGGGTGGCATTGAGCAGAATAGTTTTGCCATGCAATGATACAGCTGAGGTTTGACAGAATACTAGCCCAGTGTCAATCATGCTGTCTTTGCCAATCAAATGCACATCCTTCTAGAGGTGCCTGCAGTTGACACTGGCACCCCAAACATAGCAAAAGGTTAATGCAATGACATTTCAAAGATGACACATTGTCAAAGGCCCAGCAAAAATAGCAGAACTAGACTGTGTTTAGGAAAAACTAGTGTGTTTTACAGGACACACACATGATGACGACATTCCTGGAGGGGATAGGTTGGGTGTAAACAGGAATGGATAACAGCATAATATAATCTGGCCACGACCCTGAGATTCTTTCTTTTTCCATCTGTGCAAAAACAAATGTCCTTTTGCCAGAGTTCTAGCTACCCTTTGCCAGAAAAAAAAAGAGCAGGAGCTAGAATGGCAAAGCTTTTGGAGTCTACAAAGCCCTCTGTTTAATTATAGGGATTTGCAGGGCAGCTTATGACTATAAAATGTATAATAACTTATTTTTCTTCTCACATAAATATGTGTGGCACTCCCACCCATTTTCTAAAGGGATAATTGACAATTAAAATAATTCAGGTAAAGGGAAAGCTGCATGTTTAGAAAGTCATATTCAAGTATGTGTCCCTGTCCCAAAGAGACGCTATGTACATAATTTAGAATATGTACATAATTTAGAATTCCATTTCAATTGCTCCATCACTATCACCATAAACTTACCATATGTCTTCCTTCTTCCTCCAGTTTACTTGTTTTTCACCTGTCTCATATAGAAGGCCCCCTCTCCTGGCACCTTCTTTGAATCTTACCTTAGTGAAATATAATGCAAACATTCATATTTGACTTATTACTATCAGGTGCAAGTGTGTTGGAAATGAAGACAAATTATTTTCTTTGTCGCTGATCATCAACAAAAGACCAGTTGGAGCAGGGACTCTTTTCTATCATGACACTTCCCACTGTACAATTAAGCTCTTCTGACCTATTACAGTTACAGATCAAGTTGGTATGTCCTACTTATTATTTGCTATTTCTTTGTGCATTTATTTATTTATTTGTTTGTTTGTTTGCTTGCTTATTTGCTGGAACTTGAATGCTGTTTGAAGACAGAAAAGTGCATAAGTATTCACTAGGGCTAGTGTTAGAAGAGGGATCTATTTCAGAATAATTTAAGAAGTGAGATAGAAATCAAAATATTTAGTGATAAAGGCAAAAATATTTTAAAAGCTTAGAAGTACTGCAAGGCAACTGTCTCTTCCCTTGAGACAATGGCAAGGACTCAATGGCTACTGTATCTGGTCCTGAGCTTCTTTTCATTGACGTCTGTAATAAAACTTTTGTTGACCTCAATAAGAGTAAAAATAGGGTCTATATAAGCTCTTAATGTTGTCTCCTGCAAAGCTAAGTGCCACAGACTGGCTTTGCTTTATGCACTGATCATCAGCTACTTTATCCTATAAATGTACTTTTAAAAATGCAAGTATTAAGAAATATCATTTCCACTCTAATGAATGGTCTTGCTTTAAGAATTAGAGATAAGTCCAAGCCAGATGTTCAGATACTAAAATTGCCCTTGAAATATCAGAGCAAGAAATCAGAGGGTGAGAGATAAGCCCAAGCCAGATGTTCAGACACTAAAATTGCCCTAGAAATATCAGAGCAAGAAATCAGAGGGTAATTGCTTGTCCTGACACCTTTCAACATGCTTCATTGTCAATGGAGAGAAATATTCAATCCCTTCCTCCGGTCTTGGATAATTCTCTTTCCAGGAAGAGCTTTGCCTTTTGGGATTGCCTGTCTCTCTGACTTGACTATGGAGGCAGCCTGGTCAATGCACAGTCCCAACACCAAATGTTTAGAAATTTACATTTAGGTGAACTAAATCTTAACCTGAAGTTCCACTAACATGAACTTTCATCTCCCAGATTTATCAGCTTCCATGTCTTAATCACTGTCCTATAATATCACCTTTTGCTTTCTTCTGTCATGGAAACAACTTCAAAAATACATTCTGTCTCTTCCCACACTTTCTTTCTTCCTCTGTGTGACAATTTCAGAAAGAGAGATCATCATCATTTACCAGCCAAGCATCTGTGGATTTAATTACTTAATTGGACATGAAAACCTGGGATTTATGTCCATGCAGCACATAGCTATAGCTGGGTGATGCATGTTCTCACCAGCAGGTTATTTTACAGTGGTAGCTGGTTTTGAGACATATGTGGGATAGTGTACCTTGAAAACTGTAGGTGGCATAAGCATGCTTAGTGTCCTATGGGTAAGACAAGTGAGGGAACTCTTTTTTCCAAATCTTGCACAGGGTCTGTGGGACTGCAAGGCATTGACAGTGGCCTTCCATTTCTTTGACAGAAATATTGATGTGTAGGTGACAAGGAACTGTAGGTTGCAGTTGAGTAACGTTTTCAAGGATAATATTAACACATAAATATCTAAACAGTCAAGATGACTGTTTAACATCTAACATCTAAAGAGTCTATCCCCAGAAAGATCAGGGTGTTTAAGCTAAAATCAACCCATATGTCAGATCAAAACAGGAGAGATCTAGTGGTATTCTTCGACCTATTTAGTTTGAGGAATTTGGAAATGATGCTCTAGTCTAAAGAATAAATTAATTCCTCTCTTCTCATGCTTATAGACTGAGAGGTGTATGCAGTTAAATTATTGTTCAACAGGAGAAGACTTTCAGAATACTATTCATAATCATTAGTCAAAGTTTTACATAGTTTCAAGACTGAAGGCTGTACACTAGCAAGTACACCAGAAAGTCTTCTCTCTGAATCACCAAATGTTTCTATAACTCAGTTTGAGGTAACTGAGGTGTTAAACCATTCCTTCTTTTACGTTTGTCTTTGTCTACTCTGAAATAGTCATGAGTTTGGTAGAGGAGGTTGTCTATACTTGTGGTTGTTGTGCACAAATAGATTTACAACTTACCATTTGTTTCTTGAAGGAAAATACTTCTAGCTGCTGGATGGTTCTTCAAGGCAAGCGAAGAACATTTCTGAACTTCATGGGCTTCACTTGCTGAACATACAGGTCACAGCATTTCATTGTCATGAGAAAAGTGACAGAGTTAAAGGTCTAAGTCATTTGCTCTGTTCAAAGTGTTCCCACTGGTTCTTCCTGTCTGTGTCTTATTAGGATTAAACAAGTGGTGTATTTAAACTTGGAAGCAAGAATTAAGGGTACGCATTCTCAAACATCACAAACTGGTTTAGAAAAGCAAAAACCCCTCTTAGGACTATTCAGCCAAATTTCTTCGGTGAAAGGTGAAATCAACAAAATAAATAAGACAAGGTATAAAAGGAAGCTTATTGTTGCTCTAGTCAGCGACAGAAAGAGCAACGGTTATCACGTGATTATTGATTCATGTTTTATTTAACAGAGCTCTTGCAGCCAGTTATAGTCTTCTATATCTGTTCTCAGATGTGCTTACACAGTCCATGTGTCTTCTGGACCTGCATTGCAAGCATCAGGATCATCTCTAAACGAAGAAGAATTTTGGTGCTCTTAACATAAGGACATGGAACTCTTGGAGCAAGTCCAGAGTAGGCCACAAAGTTGATAAAAGGACTGGAGCATCTCCCCTATGAAGACAGGCTGAGGAAGTTGGGGTTGTTCAGCCTGGAGAAGGTTGCATGGATACCTCATAGCGATTTTTCAATATCTGAAGGGGCTACAAGGGAGCCAGAGAGGGACCCTTTAATTGGAACTGCAATGATAGGACAAGGGGTAACAGGTTCATATTGAAGAAGGGGAAGTTTAGGTTAGATGTTAGAAGAAAAGTCTTCTACTGTAAGGGTCACGAAACACCGGAACAGGTTGTCCAGGGAAGTAGTGGCTGCCCCAACCCTGGTGGTGTTCAAAGCCAGGCTGGATGAGGCCTTGAGCAACCTGGTCTAGTGAGGAGGTGTCCCTGCCCATGGCAGGGGAGTTAGGACTAGATGATCTGTAAGGTCCATGCCAACCCCTAAAATTGTATGAGTCTATGATTCTATGAATGCTTATGCCATGTAGCATCAGTTTACCCAGGGCTGCTTATTCAGTACAAATGTATTTACAATTATTAACCATAAAAACTGTCATTGAAGGAACATGTACCTTATGTGTCAGGATTTGTGACTGTGTAAGCTTCTCTTTAAGAGTTGTGAAGCAGTTGTATGCTGCCTGAGAAGATTCTTTGGAGCTTACCAGGCCCTGAAATACTTGGAAGAATAACTTGGCAATGGCTGAAAAACAGTACTTATGCATGTTCAGTCTTCCAGATGGTGGTCTATAGGCAGACCCTTTAGTGTGCCTTGTTTATGTAGTGTTTTGGTCTGCAGCATGTAAGGAACCTTTTCAACTTAGCAATGAATTTTTACTTTGAGCCCCACTGCAAGGAAGAGAATGCAATGGCTTTTATTAATACAAATTGTGCAGTTGGACAAATGTAATAGCATGCTGCTAACTTGCTTTTGAAAAGAAACTTGAAAGAGTCTGTATACAGTGTGACTATTACATTGTACCAGATTTTTCTTTGAAGAGATGAAAAAATATTATTATGCCCCATATTTTCATCTGTCTATTAACCATTCCAAATATAGTACTTGTTAAACATATAGGATTACAAGCTTTTTACACGAGGAGTTTCTTTTAAAATCGTTTAGGCACATAAAAGGTTGCCTTATTCTGCAGACTAGAATGCAGTTAACTCAGAACATGCCTTTGCATTAGTATTAATTAATATTATTTTTCTACAGCCTGCATAAGAATAATTTTCTGTGTATACAAAGAAAATATGTGCATAATAAAGACACTAAATTACAGGGATGTAAATGCAAAGTGCATTACAAGGTCAAATCCAGCCCAAACTTCATTTTTCCTCTTCATTAATATTTTTAGAAGGAGTCTTCAAACTTGTAGGTGGTGACTCATTGGGATTTGATATGAAGATGTGACACCTCATCTTAAATTTCTTAACCACATTTCTTAAGTTGACAGGAATGTCAGGAAGTGTGCCTGATAAGGCTTGCTGTCCTCTCCGAGCTGACTAATCATACATGAAGTCTTGGCAAGAGATAACCAGGTTACAGTAGAGCCAAAATGACATCACATCAACTCAATTTCATATCCTGTAGACACCAGTGCCTATCACCACTCCAGGTTGCTAACATCCTTGACACACAAATGGTATTTTCAGTCTCCGATGTCCCCCTTTTACCCTGTGTCTGTCACTCTGGGGTAAATCAGGAACAAATTTGTCACTAAATGTAAAGAACCATTAACTCACGGGCACTTTGTCATCTGAAGCATAATTTTCTGTGCACGGCTCGCCAATCCCTGAACTATAGCTATTTGCATAACAGTTTGCTCTACAAATTTATGACGGAGGATAGTGCTGAACTTGTTAAAATTCCATGTGAATCTCAGCCCAGAAATGGACTGGTGCTTTAAATCTTGGAGAGTTGTTCACATCAATAATGAATTTCAAATAATTTATTCACTTCAAGTGTAAGTGCTTGGCATACAGTCCTTACAGCTGGTTTGTTGAGATAATTGATTTCCATATAGTTTAAAGATGGGGAAAAGAAACATATGACAACTACAGCGGGTTTCGAGGCAATTGTGAATGCCATATCAGTTTAATTATAGCTCCATCTTTAGCTGACATGGGTTCCATCCTATTGGAATTAAAATATCCCAGCAACTTGAAATGTAACAGTGATGAATTTTTTATGTTCTTCTACCTACCTTGTATGCTAGCTTAGGGCACTGTTACAAGTACACTTCTAGCTTTTTTCAGTGGATAGTTAACATGACATGCAAGACTGGTCTGCATGACACAGATAACTCAAGGGAATAGCAACAAAGTAAATGAGATGCATTAGTATCTGGATGTGAACTGGGGGATATAAGTTCTCAGAACTTCTTGTTTAATTTATAGAATTGGTTTTTTTCCCCTGTGCATAAGATTTCAAAATGGTAATCATATTCAGGAAATGAGCTGTTCCCACTTCAGGTACTAATATCAATATGTAAAAGATAATCATTAACCAGATGTACTACTCAGCAGTGTCTATTATACGCAAGCAAGCTAGCTGAGGTGATAAAAGAAGCTTTTACTTAAAATTTAGTTATATTGACTGTGGAGACACTGGGAAAACTGTAAGATTGTTTGTTTCAGTGTAGTTTGCTTTTTTTATTGACCACTGTATGCACAAAGCAAGGGCTCAGTGAGGAAAAGAGTGTAATAAAAATTTGCTTTGCAGATAACACCACAGTGTATGGAACAACCCCTTTGTATGAGGTCCTAGCTGGCTGCTCCTGCATGGGGCCATTTAAAAGAAGATGGGCTGTACCTCCACATTTTCACATACTGGACATACAGAATGATCAGAGAACCAGGACTACTAGAAACACCAAACTTCACTCCATTTTTTCCTTTCCAATGAAAACTGATTCACATAAATAATATATAGAAGAGCTTTATTTCTTTCTCATTCCATTCATTCATAAGTTCCACGATGTAGTAAAAAAAGTAATAGACGGGCTGTCCAGTAAATTTTCCAACAACTGGGAACCCAGTTCCTTACTGTGTTGTTTCTACTTCACCTGAGGTAACTTCCCTGTTTACGATCAGAGTCCTACACTTCAGTTCCAGCATTGAAGTAATTCCTGTGGGATGAGGCCATAGTTTTGTTTCAGGTTAATAGAAATTTTCAGAGTTTGAATATTTTTCCAGCATCTGAATACACATGAATAAATGAAAAAAGACCCTTCTATGAAATAAATTATAAACTGTAATGATGAATCAAGTGCTTCAGTGGTCTAGCTTGGCATAGATGGCTCAACATTCCTTGCCATTAACTCCTTTTTTTACAGATATATACAAACTTTTCTTTTGACATTGTTCAAGAGCAGAAGGTTCCCCTCCTAGAAGAAAGAAAAAAAGAAAAGAAAAGAAAAGAAAAGAAAAGAAAAGAAAAGAAAAGAAAAGAAAAGAAAAGAAAAGAAAAGAAAAGAAAAGAAAAGAAAAGAAAAGAAAAGAAAAGAAAAGAAAAGAAAAGAAAAGAAAAGAAAAGAAAAGAAAAGAAAAGAAAAGAAAAGAAAAGAAAAGAAAAGAAAAGAAAAGAAAAGAAAAGAAAAGAAAAGAAAAGAAAAGAAAAGAAAAGAAAAGAAAAGAAAAGAAAAGAAAAGAAAAGAAAAGAAAAGAAAAGAAAAGAAAAGAAAAGAAAAGAAAAGAAAAGAAAAGAAAAGAAAAGAAAAGAAAAGAAAAGAAAATTAAATTTGCAAGGGCTATTTTAGCCATAATAGATCATAGTCATCCTGGGGAAGACGCTGAGCTAAACATTACTTACAAGCCACAAAACCTATGTCTTGTGGTATCAACTTCCAGCTGCAAAATCAGAAACGAAGCACAACGGTGAGGTGCTGGAAAGGATTAGCTGCAGGTGCCTCACAGTCATCACAAAAATATTTTGGGATGCATAACCCCATCACGACTTTGCTTCCCGTTCGTGGCTCAAACATGTAGCTTTGATTCTGCATGTGTGCATTAGAAGTACATATGCATAATTTGGGATTGGAGTTTGAACAGAGTCTTGTGTCCAAGAAGTCCCTGTGGGGAGTCACACCAAAATCATCTTAGCTGTCTTAATTTAAATACAGCACCAAGAAGCCCTGGAATGATTACCAACAGCTCTGGTGAATGAAAAAGCCTGATTGTCATAGAGATACGGTAACACTAGGAAGAGCAGAGATGAGTAAAGAATCTAAAATGGGGACTTTATGCAGAAGAACACACCTTAGCATCTGTTTCTAAAACACAAAGGAAAATTTTGATTGCACAAGAAATGCTGGAGGTTGATTTTCTTTACAAGTGGCTCCTGAAATATATCAAGGAGTGGAAGTCAACTAGAAACTGTAATAGAGAAATCTCTAGTCAAAATACCACCAAGACTTCCTACATGAGAACAAAGTTGCAAAAATACCCTTTCACTGTTAAATATAGGCTCAGGTCTTGTTGATATTCCTGAAGTGGTTTGTTATGGGCAAGCAGAAATTCTGCCAATGGAGATAAGGTAGCCAAGTGTGAAATCTGCTATAAATAAAGGCAGTGGTCAGCAAAAGCACTGTGCCATGGGATTTAGCCTTCTGTAACTCTGAGTCCAATCAGGTGAGTAGGACAAGCTAATAAATAGATGGCAACAAATATTTTGTGTTTCACACTTTTATTATATATTTCAGATTGCATTATTGCCTCCCAAACTGGTGAGTTAATTACTAAATAGATACCTGAGGAGTGATAGTTTTCTTTTTTACTCATCGACAGTAATTTGTAATACTCTGCCTCCTCCACTCAGCCTGCATGGGGAGAGCTGGAGGATACAATCTCTCAATCTCCAGTGACAGATGCTTACAAAATTATCTTTAACTTTAAAGGGGACGTGGCCTGTCCAAGCATCTAGTAACTTTTGTAGTTTTGGGGATGAATGTTTATTAGGTCTCAGAGAATCTGGCTTTACTTGCCACCCTCAGTCATTGAACAGCCATATTCAGTTTCAAAGGAAAAGATTCAAAATCCCAGAGCTACATAATGTTTTCAAATATCATAGGACAACATTTCTTGTGTGTCATTTCTGTGTAAAAGTTTTTCCTACATCTAAGAAGAAACAGACTACTAGCTGTGTATTTAAAAAACTATGCAGAATACAAGAAATTGCCCATAAATTTTCCACTACTTCTAAGATATGACATAAAGTGAGTCAACAACAGGACTTTGTCCCACTTGCAGTTAGTGGTAAAGCTTTCATTGACTGGTGTGATTCAGACTCCAGTCTTCCAATTCTTGTTTGTGGTGATGAAAGTATTTCTGGATATCCCACACCTGCAACTACATGGTAGAACATATCTTTTCAGCTTTTAGGATGTACTATACACTGTGGCAAGTTGTTAGGCGTGCAACAGGGTTAATCTTTTGGGAAGTCATTGGATAACTATATCCGCAATTACTAAAATTGCATTAAGTAAAGAAAACAACTTGGGCACGGTTGTTACTTTGATTGCTGAAGGCTACCATAGTGCTGTATGCCTTGAGGCTACCATAGTGCTTGTATGCTACTATCTGCAATAGTAGCAGAGCTGCTGACAGCAAGAGTTGCAACGTTTGTAGGGCTAGGTTGAGAGGTATGAATGTTGACAGGATAATGACCTTTTGGACTCTGGAATCTCACTCTGCATTGCCCTTAGTTTTGGCTGAGACTTTTTTTACTTCAATGTCCAACCTGAGCACTTGATTCAGACACATTGTTCCAGCCAGATGGCATCTTACTGCCTACTGTCCTTCACTCAAGTGTTTCTGGATACAAATGGATGTCATCTGCTCACCCAAAATCTTGCTATTTCCTTTCAGCTTCTGGCCAGAAAGTGGTGTTGGATTTTTCTAACTTGCTGAGAAAGTAGGCATGATTGAATCTGTGTGGCAGAAAGGATGCTGAGACACATTCATATGAATGAGAATTTATTAGCAGGCTCCATAGTTGATGGCACATATCAACAATGACAGAGAATAAAAAAGGGGGAGGGGGTGAGAGGAGTGGGTAGAAAAGTCTCCCCAGTGGTAAGCTGGACAGATATGTTATAGTTGGCATCCTGAGATGAACATGATCCTGTCCAGGGCACTAGGAGTTTCCAACCCTTAA
>NW_008683212.1:210392-212154 GCF_000695815.1 Acanthisitta chloris
AAACTCCCTATTGATTGTTCCCATTTCCAGCATTTGGAAGCAAGCGAAAAACCTTCTCTTGTGACCATTTGCACAGCTGTATGTTCTCACCAAAAAACAACAGTAAATTTATCAACAAATGCATTGATACTCCTGAAATGCTCAATTATTTGATGTGAAAATACATTCATTATCCTACACATTATCCTACTGGTTGCCACCTAAAGTTTTAGATTACAGCACATTAAATCTTTGCCTTCCTTTGCCCAGATTGTGTGCAAGGATTCCTTAAAACTTCTTCTCTGCACAAAGGTGTAAAACACTGCAGAGTAGTGGACAGAGTGGTACTGCTTCTATGCTAAACTATTTGTGTTTGAATCATACTGCACATGCACTGATATTTGTGGGGATGTAAAGAGCCTCAAGATGTCAAAATATAATATCATACTTAAATATAAACCATCTAGCCAATTTGAATGTTTTATATTACAGAAATTCCAGGAAATAAAATAAAATAAAGAAATAATAAATTTGTGCACTTCAATTATCCATATACCAATAACCATTTCACAACTAGTCTGTAAGCATAGAACCAGTAGTAATGCCAGATAGGATAACACCAGGAAGCAGACATTTGACGTGTAAACCCTGTATTTCCTATTTTCATACAAAATTCTGCTTACGTAGACCATCACACATACAAACAATGCACATAATACTTGTCTTCTCCTTCTTAATGCATCAAACATAGCAATATCAATTTAAAAGAATGGCTTTTACCCACATTTCATTTGACCAGAAAAATAAAAATCTGAATGTCCATGAGCAAAAAAAACTCAACCAAAAACTGAAAACACAGATGCTTTTGCTCTTGAATCTCCTTTACTTTCAGCAGTTTAGGTTATTAGTCACACAGGATCTTGTGTCTGGATTATGCTGTTGCATCTATGCTCGATGCAATCTGTATGGCAGTGTATGTATGCAAGATGCAACCTGCTTGACCCTAGTGACTGCTAGTACCAAGACTGATAGAGGATTAGAGACACTTTGTGACCTATCTCCAAATCATTCCTAACTTTAAAAACTTCGGTTGATTAAATTTGTGCCTGCTGTCTCCTATTTAAATGAAACAAACCAAACAAACAAAAACCACCCAAAAAAAACACATGAAGAAAAAACATGCATAAGTGCTGGTTTTTATATCTAAGCATGAGCAGGAGGCCTTGATTCACTTGTTGCCTTGTATGCATAACCCTAACTATGGTTATTTATTTAGATTATCTATTATTCATGGACCTCTGTGAACACTGCCACACACACCATCAGTATGTGTGCACTTCTGCATCTGCAATGATGGATTCTGACCAGCCTTTCAGAAACATTTCATAGTCACTTCCTTCTAGAAACAGCATCTTGTTGATTAAGAAATAAATTTGAGATCATAACATTGTATTCAGTTGTTCCTTTATGTCAACTGACCGCAGAGTAATAAAAATTAGAAATTTTAATCCCCACATAGGTTTGCGGGTTGTAACAATGAATTTTATGAAGAATTAACTATTTCCAGCTGGACCTGTTACACTCATATTAGGTGCACAAACCAAAAAAAATAGACAGAAATAAAATAGCTGCTCATTTGTCCTTTTTTAACCTATTTTGATCATAAAATATCAATATCTTCCAGTAGTTTTGAATCAATATAAAATACATTTTGCTCATAAATGAATATTTTGTTTTGCTTCTTTGGTTTGTGATGAATAAATAGCAGCACCTAAATAGGGAA
>NW_008683212.1:212173-213599 GCF_000695815.1 Acanthisitta chloris
AAGTTATTCTCCAACTACTTATTACCTGTGGAATAATACTGAAATTAAAATGAGAAACCCAGTCAATATTGCATGCATCAAAAATGATGAAAACCTTTACTTACTGAGAACTGTGAAATGTTTATTGGTTTTTAGACACAGAGTCCTCCAGGGAGTGCTACAAATCCACACAAACTCACTGCATCTTTGATGCTGCATTTGGAGCACTGATTTAGATGAAATATGTGTAAAACCTCCTGTAGGCAGACAGCTCTCTAGTGACTATACATCTGCAAAGGCTCAAGAACATAAATTATTGCAGCATGAGTCTGGAATAAATTATGCTCAATTCACAAATTCTAGATCTGCTTGATCCACAGTAACAAAGGAAAAATGCAGTTTAGAGTTAGGGAACAGGAATTTAATTAACCATTCTGTATATGTGTGCAATTTTAGATGGATTTTTTTTTCTAAGTAGTAGCAGAATGTGAAGGAAACCAATGAAGAAAAGGGGACTTGTGAAAGTAGGACATGAAATGATGTGAGACTAGCCTGGTACAGCAAGTTCCCTGAGCTACCTCAGAGCCAAAGGTAAAGCAGCTGCCTTCTCTTCAGGAAAAAAATGAATCAAGGTTTTTATCCCACAGCATCCTACTTAGCTCAGATCCTTAAAGCAAAGATAGAAGCACTTCTCTTCTAGTTTGTATCTCATAGGCTATCAAACAGACTATTCAGATTGGATCAAACAGCAACAAAAAAACATTTCCCAATATTCTGTCTCCAGAAAACCAGTAACTATATGTAGGCTCATCACCCACTACACCCAGATTTTGCTTCTGAATGCTGCATTCAATAGCTGTGTCAGGACTTGTGTTCCATGAATTTACTGAGTCTTTACTGAGTTTACTTATCTTTAAGGCTTTGCAACATCATGTGGGCATAAACAAGTCTCACAGTTCAGCTACCTACTCTGAAAATAACGGTTGCTTTCATTTGGTTTGTTCCCCAGTAATTTCTTGTGTACCACTTGTTCCTGCATTGTGATAAATAGTCAATAATATTTTGTATTTACCTTCTTTGTATCTCCTGAAGAAACAACATTCTATGTTAACCCTCAGTCATTTCTTGTCCAAAAAGAAGTCTTATTCTGTTTAGACAGTCCTCTTTCAGAAGGTGTTCAATGGAACTGACCATTTTCTCTATCTTTCAGTGTATTTTTCTAGGTTTACCCATACTGGTTTTGAAATGAGGTGACTGTACACCACAGGCTGTATATCAGCAGAATAGTTTCTGATATGTTCTCTAGTATTTTCCTAATGCTCTTAATTGGTTTTGCTGCTGCTGAGCACTGCGTTGACATATTTATCAGGCTCTCCAAGATGTGTTTCCTGAGATAAAATCATTCATTTAGTGATCATCGCCATGTAGACGTGTTTGTTTTCCCTAC
>NW_008683212.1:213616-222620 GCF_000695815.1 Acanthisitta chloris
TCCCTACATGTCATTATTGGACTAGAATTTATTGAGTATTATTTTATTATCCAGACACTCATAGAATAATAGAATCACAGAATTGTTTAGGTTGGAAAAGACCTTTAAGATCAAGTCCAACCATTAACCCAGCACTGCCAAGTCCAGCACTAAACCATGTCCCCAAGTGCCACATCTATGAGTCTTCCAAGTACCTTCGGGGATGGTGGCTCAACCACTTCCTAGAATTTATTGAGTATTATTTTATTATCCAGACACTCATAGAATAATAGAATCACAGAATTGTTTAGGTTGGAAAAGACCTTTAAGATCAAGTCCAACCATTAACCCAGCACTGCCAAGTCCAGCACTAAACCATGTCCCCAAGTGCCACATCTATGAGTCTTCCAAGTACCTTCGGGGATGGTGGCTCAACCACTTCCTTGGGGCAGCCTGTTCCAGTGCTTGACAACCACTTCTTCCTAATACCCAGTCTAAGCCTCCCCTGGTGCAATAATTCCTCTTGACCTATCACTTGTTACTTGGAGGAAGGGACGAACCCCAAGGGACCTTGCTGCAATCTCCTTTCACATGGTTGTAGAGAGTGATAAGGTCCCCCCTGCGCCTCCTTTTCTCCAGGTGCAACAACTCCAGCTCCCTCAGCTGCTTCTTATAAGACCTGTGCTCCAAACCCTTTCCCATCTTCAGTGCCTCTGTCTAGAAACACTCCAGCACCTCAATGCCTATCAAGGAGTCCATCAAAAAGATTACTTTAAATTCTTCACATGAGTTTTTATTTTCCTATGTTGAGTAATTCTGTGTTAGTATAGATCTCAGTCCAGATTTCTGTGGGTCTCCAGCAGTACCTGTCTTTCCTTGAGAAAACTGACCATTTATTTATTCTTTCTTCCTTATTTGATTCCCTCATGCTTTTTCCCCAATAGTGAACATGCTGTGTTGATCTAAGAAACAAGCAATATTGCAGCTACAAACACTGTTTCAGGCAATGAAATATACAACTAGTCTTCCTCATCACTCGCCTTTTTATTTTCTTCATACGTTTTTTCTTAATATAGTTCTTAGGTAATTTCTGCTTTCATTTTCTGTCTCTATCGCTTCCCTTCCTTGTGTCTTTGTGTTCACTTTCCCATTCAACATTTTCTCCTGTTCAGCTTTCATGGACAGTCTTAACTCTTTCCTCACTACTTACATCTCTTCATGCACTCTTAACGAGAGATACAATATCTGAATATGTGTATCATTTCTCTCTTTACTTTATCCATGCCTCTTTCACTAAAAATAGAAGCAACAAGATGTAGTCTGGGCATGAGCCAAAGTCGCTGAGCCTAGTGGAAGTCTCTCCACTGGAGTAAGTAGAGTTGTAGTCAAGCTTTCTGTAAAAGCAGGCTGACTTATGTATGAGGCTGGTTTACAGACACATAGAGTTAGGTGGTAGGAAATATGACACTTCTCCTCTGTGGCTGTTCAACCAGATGATTTGGATGCCATGATAAGATGGGGAGATTTGCCCAAATGGTTTGAGACACATCAGGCTGAATCACGTTCCTCTCACACCATCCGCCTCTCTTGTGAATTGCATGCAAGGGGTGAATAGCTCTAGAAGGAAAACTGCGCAAGTCCAGGTACCTATGACTTTCCTTATATTTGGCAACTAAGGGATAATGGAGCTGCCAGCACATATAGAGAATGAACAAAGCAGTGCACCAGGTAGGAAGTTGATTAACTCACCTAGGCTTGCTGCAGGTGTCTGTAACAACAACAAAACACAAGACACGGAGCACTGCAGTCTCTAGCTTGGAGAGCTGTGTGAATTTTGCTCTTCAGTCCCATGACTCCTGCAAACAGGCAGCAACCACAGTGCTTAGGTATCTTAGCATGATCCCAGCAGAGACAGAGAAGCCATCCTATCTCCCATCTGTCACCCGTGACACCTGTGAAGCAACCCAACTGGGACACCATAGTGGAATTTATTTCCAACATGATGGAACCTTCCCACATGATGCGACTTCTTTCCTCATACCTCAAGCTTTGATTCTCTTAACTGCTCTTTTGAAGCCAGCAATTCCTTTTCTTCCAACATCCTTCATTTTATCCAGTCATCACCAGGGAGCTCTGTTGGATTCAAAATTCTCTGTATATGGAAAATTTCATGAGATAAGAAGAGATGGCAATGGGTGAGAAAGTGGAAAAGATAATTTCTGTGATGCGGCTTGTTACATTTACCATTCTCAAGGACATTCATCAAGCGCAAAGTCAAGTAACAGTCCATCTCTACTGGACTCTGCTCTTGCATTCACAAACACCTTGCTCCTTCAACGGCACTAAAACTCCTGTAGAGTGACATACTCTTCCCAGCAAATAAATACTTTCCATGAGAAAGAGTGATGGACTGAACATATTTGACACAGTGAGGCAATCTGCAGAACTGGGGACAGCATGGGGGAGTGAAGGTGCCACAATCAACTATTTCAGTGAGATATCTGAATGAGTCAGCTGTTATGTGTTAGAAATGGCAATGGCGATAATGACCACACCTTGTGGCCACGTTGCTCTCCTTTTGCCAAGGGTTGTTTTCTATTAGGCCGCCTCTTCTTCAGGGTAATCAGAATACTGCTGCAATGCTTTTGCACAAAGGTTCTTTGTGCCAAATAACATCATATTTTTGCCACGGGGTGCTCATGGTTATTGTTTCTTCTGTGCACCCCTAATGAATTTTGCCAAGGCCACCCATCTTCTGCCATCTGTCAGGGAGCAAGAAGAAAGAATGTGGCTCCAGACAGCTAGACATTTTGAAGGACCAGAGAACATGTGGTGTGGTGAGAAGGATATGGAGACAAATCCAGATCATTGCCTCACAATAACTCCTTTTATATGATCTTATGAATCATAATGAACTATTATATGTGTAGTATATAAACTAGAGATTTAAAAACCCACAGATTAAGAAATTGTAACGGTATTACGAAGCAAGAGATTCTAAAGCTCTTTGTGGTGTAGTATATCAATGACAACAATTATGCAGTTATTGTAGTGATTCTTTTTAACCAGTAAGCTGTGTCCTTATAGACAATGCCCATAGTTTATACTTCTCATAAAAACAAACGTGTATTATCTTTTACCTAAACTGTTTCCACATTTCCATATGCTTCCAGTTACTTATCTTAATTGTGGAAACAAAAACAAACACACTACATGTAAAGAAATGGCTTGACCTTCCTTCCATGGGCCACATCCTATATTCTTTTGTGTGCTCCAAAGCTACTTTGCTCTCTGATTAACTTGTCTAACTTGTATTTGTGTATATTCTCACACAAAATGTATATATAATGTGGCCTCGCACAGCTTGACAGGGCTGAACTGAAATCCCAGTAGAACTTCAGCTGTGGTATTAATCATGTATTCATGACAGAATGTGGGTTGCAAGAAAGTATTTAAGACTCGATAGAAACTTTTCTTTAAAGTACCTACAGTCTCTAAATATTTGGGTTCACATTATGGTCCTTTAGTTAGGATTTATTAAGACTATTTCATATTTGCCATTCTGTTTATTTTGCAGAAGTATACTTGTCTAGCACACATTTTTATGCCAGCCTTGCTTTGCATTTTTACAGTCTGCTAATTAGACCATTTTAACTAATTTGTTTGCATTTTGTATGAGCAAGTTGGGCTTTTGGATTGACTAATGTAATTGCAGCCAGTTTCTGCCAAATACAAATTACTCTTTCTAGTGTGAGCTAGAGAGAAAAGTAAATATTTAATAGCCATCAATACCCTTGCAGCTTTCTAGAGTGTGCTTTTTTTCCTATGGAAAGTTTAAATAATTTCTTCAGTGCTTGATTGCACTTTAATGTTAAGAAATTATTTTTTAATCTTTTTTGAAATAATAATGAATTAGACATTTTAGTGTCTCCGTAAGGGTTTTATTTCTGTGCACTTTGCAGTTTTAGATTCCAAGCTTTAAGATCTGGTACTTTCATGTTTGAAGTATATTTGTGTAGCTTTTTATGTACTGAGTACTATCTCCTGAAATCATTTTACTGGAATGTACTTGGGTTTTAATGTTTCTAAGTGGATAAAGTCAAGTCTTAAAGCAAAGTTAAATTGTGGGAGTTTTGCTTATTTTCTCTCTTTTTATTCTTTTTCAGAGGAGCATAGCAGACAACAGGAACTGGTTACCAAACCCCAGCATTATTGGTATCTGTATTTTGAACTGCAAATCTTATGTTCTTCTCTGCAGAAGTGGATATAAAGGCGTAAGTGCATGAGTGGCTTAAGCATGTCAAAGCTCCTCAGTTTTCAACCCTAGTAGTCCTGGGATACTTGCTATGATGCAGACTGAGAAGACCACCTGCTTGCCAGGGCAGGGCAATCCTCTTCCTTTCCCTTTTGCTTCCTCATGCCTCACTCCCTCTGTGACCGCTGCAGAGAACAGGGATATGTCTACCTTACCCAAGGTGCTGTCTGTGAAATGTTATATGCAGACAACAATTCTCAGATCCAGGGCATCATAAAAGTCCTAAAAGGTGTCACTTTCTGACAAAATTTCATAATGGTGCACCTGACCCTGCTGTACCCATACATATGGTGCCTGTGCATTTTCCTTAGGCTGTGAGAGTTTTGGGCCATACTTTCTTTTCCCACATAAAGATTTAAATGCATGAGACACATAAGTGTCTTAACCAATGGCCTAAGGAGTGGGGCAGCTGTTGTTCTGTCACCAAGTGACTGTGGGAATAATCCATAGAAAGCAGAAGGGTTTGAGTAGGAGCAGTGGGTAATGGTTAGCTGGTACTCAGGTTGCCTCAGTGCATTTCTAACATTACCTTACGTCTGGTCAGTCATGCAGGTGGTACCAGTCCCAGGATGCTGTGGGAAGGAAAACCTGTCTGTGGCCATCTTTATGTCTCATCTGATGAAGCTAAAATGATAACACATCCACAGTCAGATCCAGCACTAAGGAAAGACAAATCAAAACACCTTATAGCTAAGTCCTTGACATATGAGTACTCATTTTATTGTTAGATAGGGTGTGATCTCACATACTATTAACACATCCGTAATTATTAATTGAGACCATGAATACATAATCACTGCCAAATGACAACAGAATGTCATCAGCAGGCTATATAACCAGGTTCTGAATTTCATAACCACAACAACCAAATGCTTTCTCTCTGTCCCATTCCTGTTACAGCAAATGTGTCACAGAGGTTGAAACAACATGTATTTGATGGATGCTCCATCACTATGTTCACAATCCTCCCATCATATGCTAAGAACAGGTGCATTGCAAAAAGTAATCATCTTTTTTGTTCTGCTATTTGCCCAGCCTAGATGGTGGGCAGGCAATTTGACCAGTGAACTAACCATGCTGTTCTGAGAATGTTACTATTAACAGGCAGTTAACAGTCTTACCTGCCCTCCTGGAGAAGTTTAAGTATGGCATTTTGTTAGTAAACCCAGTGCTGCCATTCTTGGATATCTGCAAGTCTCACAAACATGACTAGCGAAGTTGAGCATAACTCCTTGATAGGAATTGACCACTTAGATTAAAACCATTTTTTTCTTATCACCACATTTAGTAATAAAATTTGATACTGAAAAGCTGTAATTAACAACAAATTTAAAATCAGTAGAATTAATACTAAATTTCTGGTATATACTTTCCTTTATGGGCATGGTTGCTCTTTGGGAACAGTGCTCTGTGGTGCTTATATATACTGAATTTCTCAAGTAAGTATTATATGATACAGAGAATAGTACCTCCCTGTGTATCCTTACATTTACTATTTTGGTACCAATATTTTGGAAATGAAGAGGACAGATTATCAGATGGATTTGCTTATGTACCCAGTACTTTTCTAAGCATGTCTATAGGAATACAAATTGAAAAGATGGTGAGATTTTGGTACCCCTGAGAGGAGATAAAAGGATGGAGGTTTTGAAGATGCTGTTACCATCACACAAGAGCCCTGTCTAAAATAGCTGCACAGATCATCTTTAGAAAAGAGACGAAAGTTAGGTTATTTTCTCACTTCTGACCATTCTACAATTTATCCATGCCTATGTTCTCTTGCTGCTAATAGGATTACTCACACAAGTAACACAATAGCACTTTAGCCTTGAGCAATTGGCCTCCACACTGATACACAAGTGAGCACGTCAGCTGGTGCTTACTGTGATGCAGGAAACAAATTAACCAAGAACTGGACCTGCTCTGTTAGAAGTCATAGATAACTGAAATCTATTTTAATCATTTCTGTCACAGGAAAGCATTTTCTAAATGTGCTGTGTCAAAACATCCCCAAAAGTGACATGTAATCCAAGGCACATGTTTTATTCTTGATTATATTTGCAAATTCAATCTCAGTCCTTTCAAGGCATTTTGAATTTAAAGTAATATTGTTAAATGCTTGTGTTCTTGATACTTAACTAAAGCAGTGCCACAGGAATATTCAATAAAGGACTTCAGCACAATAATTCATTTATTCACTGAATACCTTGTCTTAACAACTGACAATTTTTACAGATCTGTTCCCTCTCAAGAGATTTAGTTATTCTCCAAAATGCAACAGCAAGAGATGAGGAGATGTTAAAAAAATTCATAGCACTTTTCAAATTATTGAATAAATATCCAACATAAAACACTAGCTACATCACAAGACCTTTCAGTGTTTGCTCTCTGCTTAGGAACTATTTCTTTAAAAGCCTATAAGACTCAATGTCTTCACAATGTCAGGGCCTGACAAAAGTTTGCAGGGCAACAAATCTCATATATTTCGTTTTCTAAAGTCACACTGCCTCTGCCTGAGTGCTTCTGTTGTGCTAGGTTGTGTCAGCAATTTTCAGCATTCCTATTTCGGTCCAAGATAATTGTTTGAAATTTTGGCTATTTCTAAGCTCAGCATTTCTGTGCTTGAGGAGTACCTTGGATGTAAGGGACAGTGCATGAGTGTCTCTGTGTTACTGTAACATTACAGCAGGAAAATTCTTGATCCAAATGATAAGCATAGAGTATGGTATAGCAGTCAGTCCTCTCATAAATTTGTGTTCTGCTCATGACATTTTTCCACTAAGGATAGATGTACTTAGAAGAAAATTTGTGGAAATACATAACAACACTGTAACTCTTGGGCAACTTTATGTTTCCTTTTCTACTTATTTTTTGGGGTTTTTTTTTTAAACTATTAGCAGCAATTAAACCATACTATTTAGCAAAAGCTTTAAAAAAGTTAGTCAATAAATAAGAACATTTACGTCTTTTCTTCCTGGAGAAATCTTCGAAGTCTCCCTCTTGGACTCCACACTTATTCACATTCCCTGAGGACAGAAAATCTTCCAAGGGCTGTAAGAGTTCAGGGTTATTCAGGTCCTGATACTAATTGCAAACATGATGCACTTGAACTCTGGGGCACTGGCTTCACCTCCTCTCTGCCAGCCACACTAGCCACCATAAGTCCATTTGTAATGGTTATCTTCTGGCTAAGTCCCTGAGCAGTAACTACTGGAAAAATTTCCTTAAAGAAAATGCACAGTTCAGTGATAAATATATAGAAAAATTGCAGACCACCTTCTGCAAATTCCCTTTGGGTATCTTGCCAGAGTGTTATCCAGACAGGGAGCTGGGTTAACAGCAGCAAGGAGCCTTGCAGGATCCCTTTGTTATCCAGACAGGTAGCTGGGTTAATAGCAGCAAGGAGCCTTGCAGGATCCCTTAAGACTCCTTGGTCTTACAGGTTCTTTGCAATTGCCTGTTCTGCTCCTGTGTCTTCACGATCATTCTTCCTCAGCTCCTTTCATTTTATGTCCTAACTCTGTGTTGTCTCTTCAAGTGTCTCCTGAGAATCTCCAGTGTTTCCCAAAGCTCCTGCTTCCATTCATACCATGCTATCCTGCCTCTTTTCCATGTCTGTTCAATGCCAGTCCATGGGCAGTTCTCACCTCGCAGTTCCCTGTCTGGTTTTTAAATCCCATTATCACATATCTGTGAAAGCAATTCAAGAAAGAAGAGTCGCCCATGCAACACTGTGGGAGGTTTTTTTCCTTTTCAACCTTTGTAAACATTCATACAAATAAATTCAATTGTTTGGATATGAATAGGAAATAGATACACAAGAATGAGAACTTGGGCAATGTATATTCATTTCAAAAGTCAAGGAAATATTGGTGGAAAACACTTCTGCATCTTCCACTGGCATTACTGAATATATTTGATTAAATATATAAACTTCACTTTGCTATTCAAGTTCACCAAGCATGTTTGGAATAACAATTATTTTATTAACATACTGACATGATCTAGTCAAACAAAATTAAATGTGTTTTGGGGTAATAAAATGTAAAGCTTTATTTAAGAAAAGGATGCTTTTTTTAAAACAATGGGGGGACAGATTTCTGCAGAAGCAAAATGATATTCCCACAAAAACTGTAAATTAAAATCATTAACCTCAGCCTTGCCATAACCATCTTTTTCCTCAGGGGCATGGACCAGCTGTCCTCAAAGAGAAATTTTAGTTTCAGAAAGCTCTTGGGAAAAATATACAACATATACTGTTATGCTATTTATAAAATACAACAAGTTGTCTCTAATATGTTCCTACTAATCAGTGTAAGGCCAGAATTAAAAAAAGAAGAAATTACTTTAAGAATAAAAATTCTCAAGAGTCTTAGGGACTTATGGAAGCATCTGAAAGGAAAAGTTTAATTTTAAGTGAGGCATCACATTCGAACCATGACATTGGCTTAACAGCCTGTACAGATTCAGATGCACCAATTTATGCCAGATCTTCCAAACTGTGAAACATGAGTGATATTTCCTATCTTGCTCAGAGCAGCTGACACACTTTAGTTTGAGCAATACTTGATTTTCCTTGTTGCCTTGCCTGCTCTGGTGCAATAGGGTGTGCCTTTTTCGAATTTTACTGTGACATCCTTATTATCTGTTACCTCAAAGTTCTTCATTGTGCCATATATGTGTGTGGTGCCTTGTAAGCAGGAAGGTTCA